>NC_139657.1:21710202-21922702 GCF_951799395.1 Argentina silus | reverse complement strand
TGATCAAATGGCTATACATGTTTGCAGGAAGGAATGTGCATTTAAGGAATATGAAGTAGTCACAATCAGTAGTCTATCACAGTGGTTCTCAACCTTTTTGGTCAAAGACTGTTAAGACTGGCGACCCCCCCCCCTCTTCGGACTTGCCTCCCGGCATCCGACAACCGCATACATACCTGCACAAGAAACTTTATTATCCATAACATAAAGTAAATGAATAAACAACAGACTGTTAGGCTAACCATCAAATATTGATTCTCGCTCACTCTGAGGCTCCACGGTGGCCATCCCCCTCATCAGATATTAGATTTAATTCACAAATTGACAGCTACATGATATAACATAGCTATTGCCCTGCAAGGCCATAAATGAGGACAATTCTCCACAATGGAGTAGGACCAAAGTTATGGCCAACGGAGAATGGTGGGTTCATTTTCAATGTTGTTAATATCACATTTTCTGAAAAGTTATTGAAATTGCAGAGCAAAAATATTTATTTTTTATTTTTTATTTTCAATGACATTGAAAATAAAGATGGAAAATGTAAATCATTATCAGAATTATTTTGAATTCCAATTTGCATTCAATTAAAGAGTTGCGAAAATTGAGAGGATTTTCTCCAACTATGATGAAAGGCACCTTAGTCTGGTTGGAAAGCTGGAGGGGGCATGTCACTTGCAAATGTTTGGTAGCAATTGGATTATCTCATAAGAAGATGAGCCCCAGGTGTATACTAATTGGTGCTCTAGTCGCAGGGGGAATCTTGGTCGCAATTAGGATAATTTATTTTGCACCTGTATCTGATTTAACAAGAGACCAGCTTATGGTCATCCCATTCAGAATGTGGCAACCCACAGTTGTCAGGTTTGGGGGCGGCAGGTAGCCTAGAGGTTAGAGATGTCAGTTAGCAATTGTTTGGTCGCTGGTTCGATCCCCACCCCAGGAGGGAGTCGGCTGTGAGCACTGAGCTCTGTTCTCCCTGGGGTTGTGCATGTGTGTTGTCTCCAACAGTTGATTAGATTGATTGTATGGGTAATAAAACAAAAGTGTTTTTTGTCAGGGAGTCGAAGCTCAGATAAGTTGAATACTTCCTCTCCTCTTCATAGCATAAAGGACTCCACTTTCATGATACCATATCCCAAGATTTGTTTTGAGCATTATGGAAAAAAGACAGGATATAGCTCCTTTGATAGCATAAATAAGGTAAATGGCGTCACTGTGTTGTTACTGTCATACATCTGTCCATTTGTCCTCTTCTCCCAGATGGTCCTTGTTTTGACATGCAGGCAGTTTGTTCATAATTCAACGTTTTGACCCATAAAGTGACAGTGCTCTCAAGTCTTTGTTCTGAAAACATGCTGTTCTTAAATCTGCAATATATTTTCCAGCAATTGAGTGCACTCCTTGAAAGGATTCTTTGGCTTATCCCTGAAGGAGAACCCTTTGAAAAAAACTGTTTTGGTTCTACGGTATGTAGAACCCTTTAGTGTAACTTTCACATCCAGACGAATGACCACCAACTGCTTTTATACCAAGTTGTGTACCCATGATCTTGTTGCAGTGTGTGCGGTTGGTTTAGTCTGAACCATGAAGGGTTAACTCCTGGAGGGCAGCTAAGAATGGGAATTCCTCAGTGGCCTTGGAGGAGAGGCCCTGGCTGGCGGGCCTGTGGGTGTCCCTTCACTCCATTTCCCCCTCTGGAGTGGACACTTCTTCACCTCCGCCCTCGTCCTGCCAAGCTGTGGGGGCTACACAACAACACATAGGATTAATCCATATACTAAAAACAGGTAACTGAATGGGTTTTGTGGAGAGTAGAAAGGGGGTAATGCTCTGTGTTTTCTAAATGGGGGAACGGAGGGCTTTTCAGAGTGAAAACATGTTGATTACTGTATTGTAAAGTGGCTTTTGATTCCCCTGCAAGCTTTAATCCCCAGAACACAACAGTACCCCTGTCTCCCACCAATAGCAATTGAGCCTCTAAAGAGACTTCTATTACCAGCGAGGGGGGATTAATTGTGAACCCGATCAGTCATTAAAGAAGCCAGGCCTGGGTTGAATTGGAAACCGGTGGGCCAGTCCTCCAGTGCTTTTGACCGTTGTGCCTCTTTCTTCATAGAAAACAGGGTTCACAGTTTGTTGTTTCAAAACAATGTGTAGGCTCGGATGAATAAAAGCTCCCACTATAGATTCTTTTTCTTCCTCCCTCCCTTTGCGTTTTTTCTTCTTCTCCTCCCTGCTTCCAGGGAACGCAATTAAAGCAAGGTATTTGATGGGAGGATGGGGCTGTGGAGGGGAGTGGGCCAGTGGGGCTAGGGAGACTATTATCCTCCAGATAGGCTTGAATGGGTTGCCCCCCTCAGCACACACAAAAGGAATGGCCAGGCCCGAGGTTGGAGAATGGCCCCATCTGACGAATGGTGGCCAGCAGTATTACCGGCCCCTGCTGGCTTTATCCCTGTACGTCCACCAAGGAGAGACAGTTGATCTCAATACAAGCAATCTTTTAATTTTCATACTTCTGTTTTACAACCTACCAGAGGTCCTTTTCTATTGGTATATTGCAGGATGAAAATACATTGGTCTGATCTGAAGTTAGTGGTTAAAAATACTTTTTTCAAAGTGTGGTGAAAACAAATCTATGTTACTTCATAAAGTGTGTACCGACATCTTGCTCTTTTGTTTCGACTAGGCAGGCAGAGGCACAAGTGATGCTAAATATTGTGGTTCATGAAATATTTCATTTGGAACATGCAAAATACAGTAATGTTTTTTTCTTACCATTGTGCATGTCTTACAAAGACACATGTGCGTCTCTGAAGAAGTCCTCAGAAACATTCTAAACAGAGCCAGATATATCTACAGACAACTAGAGCAAGCCTCCATTTTACCTCAGCATTCTGAGCATACGCCTCTCTGTCCCTGGACAATGGTCGATTGAGGACACCGCTAGTCTCTCTGTGGGGCCTGTGAGCTGTGTGCCAGTATGGGTAAATAGAGGCCCTTTAATATCCGGCAGGGGGCCGAGGGGTGGGAGTGGGGTCAGTGTAAGAAGCTCACAGAACTGGCAGCCATGCAGACTATTGTTGCTGTTTGTTAACAGGTGTGTGTTTAAATGGAGGTCTTTCACTGGAGCTGCCACACGAGCCTCTGGCCTGGTGGACTCTGGGTGCCTCTCAATCCCTCACAGCACTCTCATCAATGACAGCTTTTCAGCAGCCTGGGAAGAGGAGGAGTGGAGGAAGATGAGTCTGCCTGGGGATTAGGGCTGAGAGGAGAGCAGACTCAATGTAACCAAGCAGGTACATTACACTGCCAATAATGCTCAACTTCTGCTGGTAGGAGCATTACACACACGTATAGATACATACTCAAAAACAGACAGACAGACAGACAGACAGACAGACAGACAGACAGACAGACAGACACACACACACACACACACACACACACACACATAATTGCAACATAATAGATAGCTTAAATCAACATTTGATAAACAACTGACAGTCTGTTTACCTTGTACACACTATTTAGAAACATACATCCTTTTTACATCCAAAAAAAACCATACATACACAGCAAAAGTAGCCTCTCCTCCCAAAGTATCCTCCTATTGACACTTTATAAAACTGTTTTGCAGTCTGCAGGCGATCACATTTTCCTTCCCATGTCACCCCTGCCTGTGACACACAGAGGACCAGAAAAAAAGGTCAGGTCTTACGCATTTTCACCACGCGCATATCAGGAAAAATCGTTACCCTGTGGCCGTGGAGGTTTAAAAAAAGAGGGCAAAGCCAATGTGAAGTGAGTCTCCCCTCTATATTAGGCTACAGTATGTGGCGGGGTTTACTGTACTGGCCTGGGAGAGAGAGAAAGAGAGAGAGAGAGAAGGAGAGAGGGAGCTGCCAGAACGATAACCTCCCCACACTGCTCCATGGAACCCTGCCCTGTTAATAGTTTCCATGCCGGGTGGGAGAGGAGAGAGGGAGCGGTGGTGGGAGACACTTCCTGTGTGGCTGGCTGGGTGCTGGCCACACAACGGAGGGAGTAGTGAGCAGTGCTGCTGGGGCACTCTGGAGGAAGCTCAGTCAGTGAGCCCCCGCTGGGCCTTGGCCTGGACTGGGGCAAGAGAGCCTCTCACCAGCCGGGTCTGACTGGTTTCCAGCCTCTCTTTTCCCACATGTCAACAAAGGGCCAGGCACAAGGATAGTGGCTCTCTTTCAGTCTCACAGTCCTCCAACCATGGGCAAGACAAACTTAGGGATGGAGAGGTTAGTGGTCTGTTTGAACACATAAGCAGTAGCCTAACATAAGATGAACTCACCTTAGTTTACAATGACCAATCTAAGCTAAATTACATTTATCTAATCTCATCATGTCCTGTGTTCATGAACACAGTTGATCAAATACATACATACATGCATATATAATTCACTAGAGTAAAACATCTATAGAGCAAACAGTGGTCCATTTAATCCATTGGCCCAGTGGAGGAGACCCTTTCCACTGGGCAAAGACCTGACGTGAACATAAAATTACATACAACTTTTGATTGCTATTTGATCGACCTCCACTCAAACCAAATCCAATTCAAAATGGTGTATGTTCATAACTTGTCAATTCAACTAACTATCCGCATTGATTCAACATGATAATGTTGATAAAATGTTGTTTTTACCATAGGGTTCCTCCTGTACCCTCCAATCTCCCACCACACACCAGTGAATCATAGAGTCTAACGTTCCTATCCTCAGGTGGTGAGATATGATTTCATAGCCCACGAGACAAAAACAAATGTCTAGGGCTAGCACCACCCTAACCACCACAGGGGCGCTGAAAGGTTGGGCCTTGGTGGTGGAAGAGTAGGGAACAGTAGTATGTAGTAAAAGGCAGCTGTGCATCACAGATTATACATGTTGGGGAGGCCCCCATGGTACGGCGGCCAGGCAGAGAAAATCCTCCGGTCTCCCTCTAGGAGATTCTGAACCCGGGCAGAACCCAAGCGTGGCAGCGTTTTCCTCTATAGGGGTAAGCAGCAGACATGACATGCAAAACCGTTGAACAAAAATAGGAGGAATTATATTTAGTGTGAGTCGACATCGTCGGCAAAGGAGTCCACCATGCTTGAGTGAGAAAGCCACAAGGGTCTTTAACTTCTTTACACCATTAATCATATAGATGAGATTTGAATCCATAACATTCTCAAGAAATCATCGCTGCCATGTCATATTAAAAGCAACAAGCAGTCCTATCTTGAATTAGAAACCAGTAATTGCTCATAACAACTTACTGTCATTGATGCAATATAGCATATTTGTCTCTAGCCAACCCTTTTTTAAGGAATACAACAGTCATATTGCATTACAGTTTGCCAGATCATTCGTGAGTGAACATAGACAGAGACTAGTTTGGATGAAAACCTTCTTCCAGGGGGGTCGTCGAGAACTCACTGTGACCTCCTCAACGGATCTGCGTGTGTTGTCAGTGGGCAGCCAGAGAAGCGTGCTAAAGTATTATGATACACAAAAACATGTTTTCAACTTCCATCATCTGAAGGATATGCTGAAAACAAGGGGAACCATTCCAAAAGCAAAATGCGTTTCAGGAGGAGGAGGTCCACAGATTGACAGTCTGGTTTGGTGTGTGTGTTTTTCTATCACATCAGTTTTCCTCTTCCAGCTGGGAGAGACACGCTGGCGGAAACACTTCTACATCGCGCCACGGCCTTGAGCCAGCCGCACATTGCGTGAGACCCAATTGTTGTTTGGTGGTGTCTGTGACAGTGGTCTTCAACGCGGCATTAATTAAGAATCAAAACAAAGCATAAACAATAAACACAAGCCCACAAAACTACCTCCCGTACCAATGCCGGGCCGGCCAAGAAAAGTAAATACAATAATACTTTCAAGATTTGTTTCCCTCACTCCAGAGCCCCGCTATATCAGGGCTTAAGTGAAATGCATTATTCAACAGATAGGAGCGTAAGGATGTCATTCATTGGAAACCCAGCAAACCGGCATTAGATCATGTTTCACATGGCAAGCAGGCAGAATTTCACTGCAGATGTGCAACTTGGCATACTGTATTGAGTAATTTCTAAAATAACCTGTTTTTGAGTAGTGTGTGTGTATGTGTGTGTGTGTGTGTGTGTGTGTGTGTGTGTGTGTGTGTGTGTGTGTGTGTGGTTGTATGGGAGTAAGTAAGTGCGTGCAGGGGGGGGTTGAAGGGACAGCTGTAGCGGAATCACTTCATAAGTGAAATACCACTCCGGGTACAATAGCCAGCCACAAACCAGAGCTGTGGTACAAATGTTTTTCCAACATGGCATGGATTTATCGGAGCATATTGGGATTAAAAAAAATGCATTTTTCACTTCCTTCAACAAGAACCAAGAGAGGTTGTGACTGCTATGAGTTTTGGGTCTAAGATTCACTTTATTCAGCAACATTGGCAATGTTTGCTCTACTTTCACTGAAAAAGTAACACAATGGACATCATCCTCAGGGCAGAATAGTATACACATACATATCTTCCACACAAGTAATGATCGGTTTGCGGCCACTAGTTTCAAGAAAGAAGACAGTCCATTCAGTGGAAGATAATAAGGCCACTGAAATGCAATCGCTCTACATAGTTTCACATGGAGAGGGGTATTTTGCATCCCCCTGAAGAGATGAGAAACAATGGCCTCTCACCCTGCATTTGCAGAATGGCTTATTCAGGAGGGCGAGGGGATGAACTACATTCCAGAGGGCTGCTGGGAGAAAACAAGATGGCCGTGTGTGACATGTGGCTTTGTTGGCCGGCCTGGGGATGCCTCTCACGGCCATCAGAGTGTCAGAGCCGGTTACCTCTAATCGCAGCTGATGGGTGGGGACAACTGAGGGGGTAGAACCACAGGGCCTTGTGATTCAAATCACAACCGGTTACAAAAAAAGGACCATGACCACACATTGACAGCTTAACATTCCGCATGTTTAACTCATATCGCGGGAGGCCGTGAGCGAGCAGTCGTCCTCCAGACCCCCGGATCACATTGTTAGACATTTTTTCCTTCCTCTCCTCCTGGCCTGAACCTGGGGGAATATTACCATTGGAATGCCTAGGATGGAATTCCATTGAATGGTCGTTTGACCTGACTCTCCACTTAGTGTCGGGACAAGGCACATACTCAATGATTAGCAACTGGACCATGGTGACCACAGTGCAGAATGGCTGTCATGACCTAGGCCTTATTACTGGCACCGCCACTTATTGGAACTTATGGGAACGGGCAGTGAGACCTAGCTTTGCGGTCACTTGCCATTAGGAATGGTCCCTCCACAACAATAGTGGGATGGAAAGTCTTGAAGACGTATGGCAGAGTGAGGATTTACCCTGTTGCTTTAGGTACCGTATGCTTCTAATTAGTTTAGGACAAGTGATGTTAAATAAGGTAAGATGCCATAGTCAAAGTGTCGCTCGTTTTGTGAACTTGGCACGTATATCATACAGTAGGTCATGTCCACCAATGAACAACATTCAGGTTAGCTTGGGCATGTTTGCTTGGGCAGACACTATAGTTACAGCATTAACAGTGCCTAAATGCCTCAAATAATTGCTTGACACCCTTGATTATTTGTGTCTTCTTTTGACACCCCCAGCAATCAATGCATTAGCACTCTTAGGAGCATAACGATTTGTATTGTGTCAACCTAGCAACTGTGAGTCCCGAAGTGAGATCTCCGAAAGGAATACTGCACCACCTTTCATGTCTCAATTAGCAATGTATCCCTTTTTGTTGATTCCTTGTCTGTCGTTTTCTACAGTAGCAAAGCACAACTAAAAGTCAGACACAAATATTCATACAGAGGATCAGCCACACGGGAGTTTCTAATCTAATCACATTCCCATTCACAAAGCAGAGCTAGCAACAAAATCAATAACAACAAAACAACCAATTTAGGCCAAATATGACAACGTCTTGGTATGCGGCTTGGATAATTTAAGAGCTTGTAACTAATTACAAGTTTTTATCAAGTGTCTGATTGCCTTGACCACTGAAAGCATTCCACTGGGTACTAGTCTGAGTGTCCAAGCATCAGTGCTATGGCTGGACCATCTTCAGTTGAATAGCTTTGGCAGGGACAATTAAGTCATTCATGGTTCCTGAGACCCTCACTGAAATAGGCCTCCAATGATAATCTAAAATCAAGACATAAGCACAGTTATTATTGTTTTGAAGAGATATGCAGATAAAAATGTTACATTTGATCAATTTTTAATGTTGATGAAGAATTTACAGGAACTTAGAAATACTTGAAATATGAATGTGTAGAGATGCATGCCTATCTTCTGTCTGCACGATCGACAGTGAAGTTTGTATTGACTAAAATCAACAGAGTGGGAACAGAATCTGGAGGATTACAGCACATGTGCACTCAGGGTGCATAACATGGCTGCCAACATTCTGAGGGCTCCCCTCACCACCACACATGGGACTCCTATAGTGCTTCTGGCACAGTCCCCACTACAGTCTGCTATATCAGTTTTACACTTTTTCATATGCAATGTATTCACCACTGCCCTCCTGCACAATCCACAAGGTCTTTTTGTGGATTCTGAGTGATATAGGGTTAGTTATAGACATAAGACTCTTTCCATGAGGGTGGTGGTGCACCTGTTTTGTCTAAACCCAAAAATGTCAAAAGCACTGTGGGGCAGATGATGCTTGGCCAATCTTTGAGTGTCAGTGAGTGTCAGTGGCTTCCCTAAAATTGTAGCTGGAGTTCAGTATATGCTTTGCACATAGGAAAATGCCATGATTAAATTAATTGTATATCTTCCATCCAGGCAACATTATGTTCTATCAACTTAGTTTCAACTTTTTTTCAACTTTTATCAACATTGTCATGTTGGGCTGGTTTTCGGGACGCCACAGAAGGGGAGGTGGATGATTTTTCGCGCTGGTCTTCTCTGTTTTCATTTTTGATGGATGATTGACATTTTGGGGGGGTTTTCTTTCACTTTAGGGTCGTCCATTGGGCTGTGGATTGGTAGGAGGGGGTCCTGGTTTGGTGTGTTTCAGTTTCGGGCTCTGATGTGGCAGGGTTTGGGGGTTGTGCAGGGGGGGGGGTGCATGGCACTGTACCTTGTAGATACAATGTATATGTAAAAGCTGTACAAACAAATACAACAAACAAAGTTTTTAGGTCCTCCAATGGGGAGGTGGATAGGCTAATAATAATAAAAAACGATTTTTTTTTTTACATTATCACGTTGCATCAACGTGGTTAGTTGCTTACATTTGCAAAAAGTCATTAACGTACACAGTTTTTGTCACATTTCAACATTTCAACATAGATTTCAACCACAAATCAACGACAGGTTTTCAAGACTATGGTTTATTATAAGTTAATATCACCTTGTGGGTGATAACGGATCATATTTTTTTCTGAACATCATAAGAACCTAGAGTTCAGAAAAACATTGCCAGAATGTTCATGGAATGTATCAGAAGAGAATGTTCCCTGAACACTTGACGAATGGACATTAGGGGAACAGCAGCATTCCTAACCTTCAACAATCTACCAGGAACGTTTGCAAACCAAATGTTGTAAGCTGGGAGGATGACTATCTCTCCATTACCCTCTCTTTCACAGGAGCAGAGTACTGTAAAATTGTTCAAATAAAGACGAGTCGCCACTGTGCAACAGCTGGTGAGGAGAATCATGGGAAAGGAAGATAGAGTGATGGGGCAGTGGGAAGCTTGCCGTCTTCCCGTCGTGGCATTCGACTCCCTTTCAGGCCCAAGTTAGGGAGGGGGGACCGGTGAAAGGGCCTGCCACTGGGGAGAAAGGAGCCTCTCATGGCCCATTGTGTACCGGTGCTCCAGACTCTTAGACCTGTCTCTCCAGCCCTGGCTATCAGCATTCCCCTCCCTGACCCTCTCTCATTACGCCAGCCCGCCTGCTCTCACCCAGCAGGAATGGTTGTTTGTTTGTGCTCCGACATTTCTTCATTCATTATTTCTCTTCTGTTGTGACCCATTTGTTACGGCTGCGTACCCTCTAACCATTTCCACATAGCCCCCCCACCATCCCCTATGCTATTGTAGAGGAAATAAGAATTCCCCCCTCCACCACTACCCCCTCTACACATGGTGAAGGAATAAGGATGGATGCTACAAAGATTTGTGTAGCCCAATAAGCTATGTCAATCTTGTTGGGATCTGGGATGAGGGTTGGTTGGTAAAGCAGTTGTCACTCTACTCATGACTACTACTAATACTACTATCTGTATTCTCACAATGGGGATAAAGTTACTCTAAAAACCTCTAGGACAGCTGTACTTGGTATGATAGCATCTAGCATCCAACAATGGGCAAAATAGAACCCTATCTGTGGAAAAGGGTTGTATGTGGAACCAAGAACCCTTTTTGTTCTAAGAGTAAAAGGCTAAGTTCTCCATGCCAACCTTGATGTTGTGGATCATCTTCATCCCCTCTGCCATCTCTTGGTCTGAATGTAAGCAGTGTCTGGGCTCATGGTTTGTTATGCTTGTGCATCCAGCCTGTAATTGGAGAGATTTATACTCTGTTCTACCCCTGTAATTAACAGGCTTTCTAATACTTCACCTCATACATATATAACATTTAACTGCCCGACATATCAGCACAACAGCAGTTATTGGTATGTCAGCTTCAAACTAAAAACATGAGGAGGTTGCCATAGTGACAGTCATCACTCATACTGTACACTTCTTAAACCAGCTCCTGTTGGGCTTGTGTTTTTGTCCTTAGCCAAATTGGAGGACTTTTCTGGACCAAGTCTAAAGGAAGTCTAAAGTTAATCTCCCATAATAGGGTAAGGATTTGGGAGATGATTCAAAAGTAGGTGGTTTAAACAAAACTGAGTGAAGTCTCAAAAAGTCATAACACAACAAAGTGCATTAGATTGTTGATAAGAGAATTCTGCATATTGTGCTGCACTATCTGATAAAAACTATGGCATATGAAAGTAAGAAAAGCCTATTTCTGAAAGATGCCGAAGTAATCAAAAACCTCTGATGCAACAAGCACACCCAGGAAACTCGGCCACATCCACTCTGTCCATGCTGAGGAGTTCTACCCATGCTGTCATCTGCCGACGAGAACCACACCGCGTCACCGGTAGACAGACACTGGTTTTGGGGTCAGGTCTTTGCCCATACCCATGGGCTCAGCTAGCCTAGCACGCGTGTATGGTCAGACCCACTGGTCAGGCACCACGCCCTGCCCTCCAACCACTGTCTGACAGCTCCCTCAGAAACCTGGTCTCATGGGAAAAGCAGAGTGAGAGCCAACCAGACACTGGGACAGGACAGGCTGGGTGTCTGTCTGTCTGTCTGTCTGCCCCATCACTGTCTTCTTCCACATGGCCCATGGAGAAGGTTTTTATGGCCGGGTTGATGAGAGGTGTAGCTGTGGGTCGCAGGCCAGCGAACCGGTGGGAGTTAAAAATGGATTTTACTGCTCCTTCGAGAGAGACCTAATGGCACTTCCCAATGAGGTCTAATGCGTTTATGTATTTGTGGATTCCGTTTTATTGCAATTCAGCTCAATAAAATTGAGAAATGTAAGGGCAGAAGTTTTCTTTGGAAAGATATACACACATGTGAAAACCAGAGATATTAAAATTAGAAACACATTAATTTTTCCCCGCTTTCAGCCCAAGCCCGCTAATTGATAGAACATATCTGACAACTGGTAAGGTGATTTTGAAATGAACAAACTGTATAACTATGCATTAAAACCTACCCACACTCAAAAACGTCAAACATATTTTATAGCTTTTGAAAGTCAATTAGTTGGTTGATTCAAAATTCTAACACTTTATTTCACAAATTGCTTCAAGCATTACTTGTACATGATATGTTGTGAGAACTCTGAACAAAGGAGTTCATTAACACCCTATAATGATGCATTCACCCATTTCTCCTTGAGTTGTCTTTACAAAACACATGTGGCACATGTGGTGTTCCAACCCCTCCCCCACAGAATATGTTTGTTTGATTAAACAAACAAGTCATGTTCATGTATGAAGGTATCAGAGTACAATTGTTCTTTCCAGATGTCACCTAACTCAACCTTTGGTGTACTTCCTTTGTGTGATATTTAATATTGTAGTATTTGTAGGGTGAACTGTACTATGTAGCTCATCTAGTTTACTTCTGATTGTGCTACACCTGTGCACCTGAAACATCAGAGAGTTACAGAGAGAAACATCCGTGTTGAATGGGTCCATGAAGTCAAAAGTATAATAAGTTCTTAGGCACACTGCACATAGCAGTCAAACAGGTCTTTGGGTCCAGGGTCCAGTCAAACAGGTCATGGCTCAAGGCAGGGTCTCAGAGTGCAGTATACCCGCTCTGAGAGCTTCTCCTCTGATAACCAGGGCAGGGAATCCAGAGAGGAGCTTGGCAGAGGAGTGTCTATGTGCCAGAAAGAGAGACTGCCTAGCAGGGGAGACAGCCTTAAACAAAGACACGTGTTGCCAGAGGATGTCAGCCTGCTCCTCAGCAGTAACTCAATCCCCCACACACTCATCCAGGGAGGAGTGGAGGAGGAGGAAGAGGGAGGGAGGGTTAACTAGCTGATCAAAGGACCAGCGATGGACCAAAGGGGTTCTGGTGGATCATCAGTGCGACCTCGGTGCATCCATCAGGCAACAGGAGTTTGGAATTGCGGCGGGGAGAGGACCGACTTGGGGGCTGGAGGAGGGTTGAGGAGCAGGAGGGGTTTGGGTGGCAGGGGGGCTGAGGGGTTGGGGCCCAGGGCTGAGGATCTTGTGAGGCGGGGGGACTGAGAGTTGGGATCTGGAGGGCTAGGGGTTGGGGGGGCGGCTGGAGGGTTGGGACTGGTGGGGTAAATAGGACCAGCAAAGACAAGAGGGAAAAACTGGGAGGATTATAATCCCAACCATCCTTTTTACTTCTCCAAAACCACATGACGCTTATGTCCAATGCCCTACATATTCAAAGGCATGTACTTCTAGCCCACTTTTACCCGAGACACAGATGGAGACTGAAATATACAAGCACTGGGCAAGCACCGCTCTCTCTGTGATGTTGCCATTGGTGTGGTGTAGTGTGCTCGCCTGACAGATGGAATTAGCCATCAATCCTCTACAGTGGAGATAGACAAGTTCACTCATATCAGCTTTCATACACTCTCAGTTGACTGAAATAGAAAACTGTTTGTATCTGAACTCTCAGTAATCCCAAATGAAATAAAAAAAGGCTTCATTACGTAGGGGAATAAGTTGTTCTGTGACATGTCACCTATGATTGTGGTTACAACTATTTAAACAGCATCCAGTATTTCTGTAATAGACCCAGGTTGAACTGTGCTCTTTTGTGGATGTTGTTTCTGAGACCTTCCAGTCGTTCATCCCCATGTAAAAGCATATGGATTTACCTGTTCTTTCCAAGTAAGTGACCCAAATCTGTAGCTTCCACTGTAATCGTCGCCTCCACCACTAGTCTTTACAAAGGCCAGGTGTGGGAGGATGATGTTCACAACTGGAATGGAACCATCTCTTTATACTCTGCACTGTCTATAGCAACTATAGGCACTAGCCATGCGACAGGTACTGTTAATTTAACACCATACCCTCAATTTCAGATTAGAAATTCTGAATTAATGTTTAACTTTATACATAGCAAGACTTCACTTTAAAAAGCGCCTCACTCAACCAGTTTGTCTGTAATGTCTTTTCAAAGTTAAGCAAATTATTTCAGTAATTTCTTAACTTGTTGACAACATCTCGCGTGCTGCGAGAGCAAACCAAAATGTTGAAAATGCTAATATTTTCCAAATGTCCTGTGGGGTATCGAGTTCTGTGGTCTCAGCTGTGTAGCACATTGATTTTGTTTTATCAATTCAGAACAGATCACTCAGAGCATAGCACTTGGTGGTGCGTTTTCATATTTCTATGGTTTGGACTCTATGAATGCTAGAGCATGCGGAGCTGCTCTCTCTCTCTCTCATTCTTAATTCAGCTGTTCTATCATGTAAATGGAATGGCAATTTCACGATAGAGTGGAAACTGCTTGTTTCACAATGTTTAACATGATCGTTGGTCAAACAGCCATTGGCCATTCCAAAGCATTTGTCCTCTCGTATTTCTTTAGAAGAAGGTGGGGTTGGGGAGACAGGGGCAAGTTTCAATTGATGTGCTAAGAAAAGGGTCTCTCTCTGAAGGGTCTCTCGTTTTCCCTAGGTGGAGTCTGCTTTTAGAATCCCAACCTCACTTCATGAAAACAAAACGCAAGAAAGAAAATATCCTCAAGGAGAAGCAGTGGCCTAGCCGACCACCGGACACCAAGCAGCACAAAGCGCGTGTGGGCTGTCCTCGAACTCTCCCCACGAATGTCTCCATGTAAAAACCCACTTCCCAAAGGGAAGAGATGCACACATCCAGACAGTCATTCAGATACATATACTCATACAGAAAAACACACAGAGAAGTACAGCCAGCCAGCCAGTCAGTCAGTCAGTCAGTCAGTCAGTCAGTCAGTCAGTCAGTCAGTCAGTCAGCCAGACAGACAGACAGACAGACAGACAGACAGTCAGCCAGATGCAGCACACACGCACACACGCACACACGCACACACACGCACACACACACACACACGCGCGCGCGCGCACACACACACACACACACCCCTCTGCCTTGGTTCAGACCCATCCCGTCGTCTCAGACTGCTGATGCTGTCCTTACTGTAGCTGTGGGGCCTGAGGGCGTCACCGCATAAGTATTAACCTCGCTCGTATTTTACGAGCACCGCTTACCGCCCCAGTCCAACATAAACAGGTGTGCTGGCCAAATTGGGCGTCATTACTCCCTAGGCCTATGTCTCGTCTCCATACAGTATATATAACTTTCACTCTAATATCTATGAATCTGAAGTTATTTACAGTTTCCTTTACATATAGTTATTAAATATCCATTATTGAACATACTCATCCTGGGAAATGTAAGTAAATCATTTGAATCTGTATATTAAGCCACATTCATTCTGTTAATATTCTCACTTCACATTCTGTTGCTGGTATGAAAAAACATGAATATCATATTGTTTATGGTAATATTCATGAAAATATACATAAACATTGTACTTAATACTTAATTCATATTTAATAATTCAATGTTTAACACTGTAACTTTCTGAACAATACGTATGTTGGAATTGTAATTGATTTGGAGTCAAATATCAGAGGCTGCGGGCCTGTGACTGGCACTGTTTTAGAAATAAGTTAATTCAGGTCATTTAAAACTCTCTAAGAAGAGAGTAAAAGTCCAAGGTGAAGAGATAATGCCATTAATAAAACAATGCAGATATAAAGGGGTAATCAGGTAGTTTTCAGAAGCCTCGGACTGGGGTCTGACGATCCCCACTCTGCCTTGTGGTCTATGATGTCACTCAGGCCTCTGCTTTTGAATGGCTATGTGCTCCTCACCACTAATATCAAACAGATGATGTGAAACCTCCAAATGATGGTCTTTCAATAAGACAAGCGGTCCAAACAACGTAAAAGAAATGTTGAACAAACGCCATTCTAACCTAATGTCAGATAAAAGACCACGTTTTTTTTTATAAAGGCTAAAGGCTTTGTTGTGCTTAATGTTTAATTGTGTGCTGCTGACTTTAGTTCACTCAATGGAAGTTTAGAAATTAATTAATACTCTTGAGTTGGCAAAAAAGAGTGGATGAGCCAACAATAGAATTACAATATTCTGGAGCAATTCCCATATCGTATAATCTGATCCACGATAGCGCTGAAAAGCTCTTCAGCACAGTAGTACTTCCATCACGCTCTTATCACCTCATCCAAAGCTGTCACATCCTTGAATAACAAACACGACATGAAAGAATGTTCCAGAATGATGTATCACTCAGGAGACTTTTACACATGGTCTCTAAGTGTCTAAGAAACTCTGTAATTGATATGCAGTGTCTGGAAGACAACAGTCCTTTCTTCTCACTAGGCCTCTGGTTAATCTCAAACGTCAGCTCAACGGAACCCCTGACTCCTTGATTTTTAATTCACTCCATCTTTTTGCGTAATTTATTTTTCGCCACCCTTGCCTCTCTCTCTCTCCCTCTTGCAGCTGTGCCTTATCTCTAAACCCAAAGCCTCTGATCCATAGGTCTCATTTCGCTGAAGTTACAAATTACTGGTTGAAGGCAGATCCCCCGAGCCAAGTTAGTGGAATCTATGGTGCTTTTGTCACTTTAAGATATGTGAAAGGAAAAGCTAAAGAAACCCCCTGCCATAGACTAGTGTTTTTCAGTAGTTCTGTGCAAGGGTCTAACTTCTTTGTTTCTTTTTTTTGTAGCCGCCCTGGATCTACATAGGGCCTCTCTGAGTTGGTCTGATACTTCAAACTGACAGTTGGTTCTTATGCCTCTGGCTCAGGCCCATTAGACCCCTAGGCAATAATGGTGTCCCATTTTCTGCTGCCATGAATGAGGACGTCGTCAACTTGAAGGAGGATTATACTGCAGGGTCAATCTTTGGAGGCACTTTATACGGTTTTGAGCTGTTTAGACCTCCAGAGAAGGAAGAAAACATTCACTTATTTTGATCAGAACCTAAGGTCATCCAGTTTCCTGTACTCTCTTCATATTTTTTCCCTTTGGGAAAACAACTGGTTAAATGAGAATTGGCAGTTCTAGACTTTTCTTATGCTTTAGACTCATCTTTGTTTAATGGCTTACTTTTTCTTGCCAAAATGGTGTACATGAAACATAATTGGTCCTCATCTTGGTCCTCCCTTTAAACTCTTTATCATGACCATAAATGTGGACAGGTTACAGATACATGGGTGCAGACACAATGAGTGTCCATTCCCACTCATTTCAATGGCTGTGTTACTTGCAACACTCTCTCTCCTGACTGGGCCCTGATTTGGAAAAGCAGACACGTCGCTCCCTGTGTGAATTAGACCAGAAGCATTAGCTTGCAGAATATATCCCAATGAACTAATGATTCTGACACCCAAACAATAGCCGCTTTAGAAGAAGGCACACACACAGCAAAGTCTGTTTTTCTATCTCATATTTTTTAATGACAAAATGTTGTCTGTCAGAAACAAATGGATTTATTTTTCTCAATCCAGGGTATAGTACGGGGAGCTTATGCGGTTCCGGTCCCCAGGGTTTCAGACAACTAACAAAACACATCTTACTTCTGCTCTGCTGCCTGCCTGTAATGCTTTTCAGATACAGGAGAACGAGTGGGAGCGTCCACCAAACATGGCCCTCTTTCACAGTTAGCGCCACTTTATAAAAAGAGATGGATTTGAAATGTTGTCAATTAAACACACTGCAGCCATTTACACATTTCATTATATTATTAATGAAAAATACATAATTTATGTGTAAAGTTTATGTATGTTTCAAAAAACATTGGTCCCTCTGGTATTGGCAGATTTTTGTGTTAAGATAACGGTCAATATCTGTTTATTGTTTGTTTGTTTATCAATTCCACCCATGTACAGTAACCATATAATTATTACAAATAGAAGTGCATTGTCTATTCCAAAGCAGTTGATACACAGTTCAAAACAGCCATGTGACTATTATAATTGCAGATATGATGACTTTGACTCATGGTCATGTAAAAACAATATCATTGTCGACACCCTGATCAAACAGTTTTTCTTGTTATACCTTGGAAGACTGCAGTAATATAGAATATCGGTAAAATTACGAATGCCACTGAGCACCATACTACATTTTCATGAGTTGAAACCTTTGCATTCTTATAATGAATAAGTATGTCAAGAAGGGAATTTGTTTGAAGATGAGTATGAGATTCTTCTTACTGTTGATATCTGATAATGCATTTGCAAAATTTACAAAACACAAAGAACCTCTCTAAATCCCAAATAATTAGTTAATAAAAAAACAAACGAGACAAATCACAAGTTCACAGAACCTCTAGCTTGACCCCTTGGCTGTAGCCTACTTCCTCACATAGTGTCCCCACACATTCCCCCAATCAGCTCCTCTCCTCAGTAACCACTCTATTCACTTGCTGTTTCCGGCTGCACATGCACATCTTTCCATCTGGCCATCTCATCCATCTAAAAAACAACCTTCACAAAGAACGACACTCTTGTTTGTGTTTCCAGAAACAAGAGGCACACTGAGGCACTTCCTATTCAGCTCAGGTCATTTGCATGGAAGTCCACTTCCCATTTAGTGACTCTCGGCGCAACTGCCAACACAGAGAGCATGGATAGGAGATTGAGTGTTGAGCAAGTAACTGTATCTCATAAGCATTTATAGAGGCTGGCATCCTAAGCGCTTGAGCGCTACCATATCTGCATAATAATTACATATCATACTGACAAGAAACACGGTAATACAGCAACATACGTTGAAACTAAAAATAAAATAAATAACCTGGATTATTGATTGATTTTGTTGAATTGGTTGTTTGTCTAAATATGGCTAACTAAACATGACAGAGCACTAACATTGACTTCAATTCTGACTTCAGTTCTAAAGATCCAATCCAGACAACGTCAGTCACCCAGGAAAAACAACACGACATCCTAATAAATCTTCCAAAGGCCCAGGACTCTCCCTCTCACTCTGCATGTGACTCAGAGATGAAGCTCCTTTTTCACTGCGAGAGATCATTAACTTTCGTGCCATAATCAAGGCAGAAGACCACAGATTATTATGAACATGTACTGTGTACAAATTAGCGTCAAAGTCAGCAAGCTGTTTCATTTATTTATTTATTTATGATTTTTAATGATTTATGCTTCCTTTGCATCGCCAATAGCCATATTAAGGGTGGTTTGGAACTTCTGAGGAAAGGACATTTTTTATGGAGACATTGGCTCAAAACCTCTACAAACACAATGGCCAGGCGTATTAAGAGTGTGTTCCATTGCAGGGAGCGAGCCCCAAAAAGGGCTTTGGATATTTCGGGGAACAGTTGACATGGGCAACTGAGATGAGCACTGACACGCAACATTCTTGCATCAGTACTGGGGAATAAACTAAGCAACAAGGGATCTTGAGTGATAGTGGTTCAGGATTACTTTCTAAAAAAAGCTAAGATAAAGCTCTTAATGGAATGGAAATATGAAAATAATAACTTTCTCCAATTACGTTCATCAGTAAATAAGGGGAAAATAATAATAAAAAAAATATATATATGCTTTTTTATTTTTGGGTATCATGTAAGATTGTATCCCCTTGTTTACAGTATGAAGTTATATCTAGGTATTGTTGTTTCTAGAAATAAAAACCAAGAGGCTGAAATGGTTTTAATGTTAGAACACATGTTAATTGTATAAGCGTTTGCTCTATATGCCGATGACATTATAGTTATGTTTAGTGAGCAGACTATCAACGTAATTACACTACTGATGTATTTCATTGTGTAATTTGAATAGAACCTATGTGTAGACTGATATCCTCACTACAAATCAAACAGCACGATTGAATGATTATTCATGCTCAAAGCAACCTAGGCTACAATCCTCATCATACTTAAATTGAATATCAATGAATGTGCACAACCTACATGACATGTATCTATTTAATGAAAAACCAAGAAAATGAAATCAGAAAGAAACTGGCCCTATGTAAGTAAACCTTGTGTCTCTAAGAACATAATAGAGGTATTTTCCTAAGTCAGCAGTGGGCATATCTTCTCATTAAGATATTAAGCTTGAGCAAGAATAGGTGATGAGAAAAAAGACTGGTTATGATATAAAGTGCCAAAATGATAATATACAATTAACATGCAGCCACCGGGCAAACATTAGTTGTGTCAACATTGTTTCCTGGTTATTTCAGCATTAATAAAACAATAAAAAAGATAATAATGTGTCAACATTTGAATTTGCTTAAGTCATCAAAAAACAGGTTCCATCTCAATCTAATCTAGATCTAAACCAAAAATCAATGATGGGGTTTCAAAATTTGGTAAATCAAATAGCAATAAGAATTTCATGTTGATCTGACATCTTTGCCCGGTTGGCAATGTGCTAAACTGTATATCTCTTCCACTTGTCTCCTTTTGTCTTGTTTCTGTATATGAGCAGGTGACAGTACTGATGCTCTATGTACTGTAGCAGGACACGTTGGTACAGTATAACAATGGCTATAACTTACAACTAATGAGTACAAGAGACCACAGCTATTCAGATGCCATGTAGTGAATAAATGAAGAGAGACATTACAACTCTGATTTTCACTCTTGTTTTTCTTACAATGAATTTCAAAACTCAGTCAAATGGGAGTTTATTTAATTTCATTTGAGTCGTATCTGAATAGAAAATAATATCAGTGCAGCACTCGACAACACATCCAGCAACATATCAATTTCACGTTTAATGAATTGAGGAAGGATTTTGCGGTTAAGAAGGAGTTCTCTTGCTACTGTCTATGCATAAAAATGCTAAAGAATCCAGACAGGGTTTACTGTCTGATGCATAAATGACTGCAAACAAAAGCTATGCTACAGCAAAATAGAACCAATGTGATTGAATGTGAAATACACTGTAATGTTGGTTTTTTTGTAGTCAACACACCAGTAGCAATGAAACCATTTTAGAAAAAGGGAATCTGTAGGGGGGGGGGCGTTTTCTAAAAGACGCATCTTCAGTCAGAGTTTCTAAAAAGTATTTTTTACACTTAGTACAAAAAAAGACATTTCTACCCGTTAGTGCTTCGTTTTAAGATACTATAACATAAATAAACAATTTATTTTCAGTGTTCAAACAGACAGTTCCAGTGTGACTGGAAAACTAACATACCCCACCGTATTCCAGTTGGCAGCAGAGGGCTTACTGTAGAGATTTCTCTACTCAGCTTTCGGTGCGCCCCAAGGCACCACGCTTACACAGCGTTCTTAATTTCTACACAGTTCTCCCAAAAAAGACACCCCCAGTTTGGGGGTTCAAATATTCACCTCTGTTTTCCCCTGTGGAAAAAGAAAAGAAAACTCCAAAGAGTTTTACTAGAAGACATAGAGGACTCTTAACCAGTCGCCCTAAACAGTTACTGTCATTTTTTGCCCACATCCCGAGAGTCTCTCTGTCTTTCTTTTTCCATTTGTAAGCCTCCTGTGAAATAAAGAACTACAAATCCCAGAGTGCAATGCACAGTTCCCATCCAGGGCACCATTTGTTTCCTGTAGTCCCAAGTTAGAATCACCTTGAATACATCAGTACATGAGCACACATTATTCTGTCTCAGTCAAGATCTGGGGTTATTACCTATGAATATTTAGCCTTTACTTTCTTAAAAGCAAATATAGATTCTGCTGTGCAAAACGATGCCATGAAGAGCTGATAGTGTAAATTCCATTCCTTTCTTTCAAATCTCTCTCTGTTCCAAGACACATCTTTTTTTCTCTCTCTCTCTTAGGTCTTCTTCATCCTGCTAGTCCTGCGCCCCTCCACCTTCATCATCATCATCATCATCATGTTCCGCGTACCCTTTATTTGCAGGTAAACACCTCCGTCCTCTCGCTGCACGTGTTGCACTTGACGAAGCAGCACCATTGGAACTTACAGTTGCACTGCCACACTTTGGTGTACTGGTGTGTGTTGTAGCCCCGGCCGCAGCACATGAGGTCACAGCCGTCCGTGTGGGGCGAGGTGCGGTTGCACAGCCGCCCCTGGGTTCCCACACTTCCTGTGGCGGTATCCTCCTCGCAGTAGTTGGGCGACCTCTCAATATAGACCAGGTCTGTCTCCATGGGCTTGCGGTAGCCCTGGGTCTTCTTCACCTTGAGGAAGGTGGGTTGGCGTAGTCGGCTGGCCCGGACCACCTCCACGTGGACCGCCTCATTGTACTTGTCCTTCAGCATGTAGCCGATTTCCCGGAACTTGGGAAGTGTAGTCCAGCAGGTCTTGGTGGTGCAGGAGCCTGAGACACCGTGGCATTTACACTCCAGCTTCATCCTCTCCTCCAGGACCTGCATGGGGACAGAGGGAGATAGGGGGGTTAGGTTACATAAGGAAAGGCTACAGCAGTGACATGACGGGATGACCTGAAATGAGTGTAGAGAGAATTTCCCAAAGCAAGGAGGACAGGTTCCCAGATCTCCTGCTTCCTGGAATGACTGTAGGAAAAATGGTATGTCAACAAGAGGTCAGTGAGAAGAGATCTTCCTAGGATTGGTCAGGGCTGCTCGAGACAAAACTTTAGACAACACCACGCCGGGAGGGTTTGCAAATTTCAGAAAACATAGTCATACTTAATTACCTATCGAGTTAACAAATGACTTACCATCGATAGAACATTAGTTTAGAAAGGGTTTGGCAAAAAAGATACTCGCAAACAACATTTTCCAACACAATATGATAAAATGGCAGCTTTTTGTCCATTGCAACAATTGCCACTGGGCTGGGTGCCAAGACAGTGTTCCTTTTCAAAATTATGAGACATTTTAATGATACTCTTAAATTCATAAGACTGCTCCAAAGTTATCTCGAATCCGACGTCTTTAAAAGGACACACCTGCATAAGAATCATGGCCATAAGATGTTTGCCTGTTAACTTTGAGAATACTTCAATACTCAAAACAGTTAATCTATCCATTTTTGTTGCATAGATCAAATTACCAAAATTGTCTAGGGCTTTTGTGCTGCTTGCTAACCTTATATCTTAGTATGTGTAGTGTGATCGCTATGGAGGTCTAACTTGTGTGGCACATTGCTGCTATTTTCCTTGATTGAACAGATGTTTGGATCACTCTCTAGGTCCTTCTGCTCTCTGGTACAGCATCAGCTTCACACCAATGCTTTTCTAGTTTGTTTTCTCTTTAGCACTACATATACATCCTCAAGAGAGACATTTTGAGTGAAGAGGACATATTTATTTGAATTGAATATCAGGGCTATTAATGAATAACCAAGAGGATGAAACAGATGGGTTGGTGAATGCAGTCTTTGTTTTGAGGAGTTCTCTAAGTGAAAACGGATGTTCACTATGACAGACCCGTTGACTTTCAAGACATTTGTTTTGATTTCAAAGTGTTGTCTTAATATTGTGTTAATGGAATGATGGCACGGGTGTGTTTTTGATCTGCATTCACACTTGGAGTTCTAGGAAGTGGTGTTTGTACTGAAGGCTTGTTTGTTCTGCACATTGTGCCACAAGCACTTACGTCTGAGGGTCAAACATTAGCATTCTTGCTAGGCGCAGAATGAAAGTTCCCTGTGAAGTGGACCGAGCTCAGCATATCTGAAATTCTAAGAGGGACATGGATGCCAGCTATATGTCAAAAACAGGGAAAAATGCACTTACTGGTAATATTCTACCCTGTAATTCTCTCTACCTTCCTGGTGACCACATCAATGGGAGGGGAAAATAAATATAAATCTCATATAACCATACCACCATTACACTTGAGTTAAATGTGGATCATTCAGATATTTAATGCGTTGCAGATATGTTGCGCAGACATACAAGATGGATGACCATTAACCGTTTGCATCTGGTTCAGAGTGTATGTGTAGTAGAGGTGGTTTGGAAGCACTCTCCCGTAATGAGTAGCCTCACCTGGGACTTGAACACTTGCATTACAGTAGCTCCCTGAGCTAATACAGTAGGCTTAACCTTATCGGTTAAGGTGGGTGCAAATGGAGAGTCTTGTTCGATCCCAGTCAGGTTGCATAAGGGTGTATTAACTACAAAAATCGTATAGTTTGAATAATAAAAGGAAGTAAGAATGTTGCACACAAAAAAACCTGCTCATAAGAGACAGCACAACAGTTTAAAGCTTACTCCTTAATCAAAACGCCAGTACATGTCTAAAAAGCAGTTCTTAGAAACATAACATAGTTTCAAAATGGACAATTACCCATTCATTTTCCTCCCAGCTCATCTTAAACATGTGGCACACAGTGCAGAAAACTCTTAAATGCCTAATCCTGGGGCATCTGGGAAATATTGTGTGGTGTCCACAGCATTTAAGTGTCAGGACTGAGTCAATCCTTGTACTGCAGGCCTCCCCTGACTTAAATCTGTACTTTCTCACTAAAGTGAACGCTCAGATACACTATTAGAAGAAAATGAGCAGGGTAATGGAGGAAAAAACAGGTTTCAGCATGTGAATGGGTTATATTAACACTTCTGTAGTAAGCCTAACATGAGTCCTTTAACATAATTGGGTACTTCTACTTGTAAGGACGAAGCAAGCATGTATTTGTTGTATAAGATGTTCAGTTTTGTTGGCAGGGCATTTTTCCAGTGCAGCTTTTTTCCTGGCACTTCGCCTTGCCAGCAGCACTAGTCATCATTTCTATCAAACACTTACACAATGTACACAAAGTACACAACGTTTTTCATCAATACATTCAGTCTTATTCATACAGTACATAAAATAGATAAAGTAGATGCTATTGGAGTCCCTCATCTACAGACTTTTGATTGAAAGAATATTTAGCAGATAAAAGACTGGGGGTCTCAGATGTTGATTCAGAATCCAGGATGAGGATTTGCAAAAATGTATGGCACAAACCACAATGACTGTCTGTGTAAAGAATCTGACGGACTGATGAATGGTTGGAAACATTTACTTACACTGTGTCCATCAAAGTTGCTTGTCTGCAACCAATTAGTCAGATAGGACCAGATTCCCTCTAAAGATCACTTGTTATCCCGAGATGAAAGAGACACAATTCTCTGTATTTATTTGGCCATTCAGAGCTGGTGCCCTGCAGCATTTGTGTCTGAATGTTTTCGATGCAGAGGGATGTTTGTGGTGGTAGTTATAGTCACAAAACCTCACATTCAACAATCTCATAATATTCAACTTGTAAGACACAAGAGTATAGATAAAAATCTGAATGGATTCAATCACAACCACAATGTGAAAAATGCACTGTCCCTGTACTGTAAAAATTCACATTTTAGTTAAATTAAAGTATAGTGAGGTTAGTAATAAAGAGTAAACAAACTTGTCTGATTAATCGCCGAACTATAAATGTGCTGTTTTGCCCCGCAACACCAGTTTCCACAGTGTGGGTTTGATTGAATCCAGCCTCCAAATCAAAACGTCTGCCAGCCCTGGACCCAGATGGGTCATCTGTAATTCCAGTGCCCATGTATCAGTCTGCAGAATTAACACCACCATTGTCGTCCTGCTTTCAGAAACTGAATGGGCGCAGTCAAATGGCAACGCTGTGTTTTGGTACGGCAGAGAGAACTGCAATAATATCCTGTTCCTGACTTTACACTTCATAATTCCATGAAAGGACTGGGGGGGGGGGGTGGCAAGCTTCCATCTGGCAACCGCTGTCCGGGGCGCTTTCCCAGTGCACACGATAAAACCCCTGGGTTATTAATTAGATCCATTTGTCACCAGAACTCCAGTGAAGTAGAGGCTCACTCTCTCTCTGCTATGGTTCATGTTGTTCTGGGATGACTAATAGCAAACAAACATGGCCAAGGCACGGTGTGCCAAATCACTCCTTTAGAAAAAGGACACCCCATTATGGTGGAGAATAGACAGTAATTGGCTAAAGTGAAACAAGCTGCCGAAAGGCTAACTGAGATCGATCAATCAGCACGTCACCCAATCACAGTGCTTCGCCACATCACTGGAGGTTTCCACTCTTTATTTGGTTTACCTCACACAGCAGTGTGTGCTTCACACACAAACACAAACACACACACACACACATACACACACAGACACACATACACACACACACACACACACACACACACACACACACACACACACACACACACACACACACACACACACACACACTCTTCTACTCTATAGAACACACATTGCCAGACAGAATGCCTAAAGACAATTGAGTTCAGTTCTCTAAATTAACAATTACATACTTACCAAGACAAGACAAATGACAATCTACTATAATCAAACAGTTTACCTTTCTTCCTGCTTCATTGTTGTGCAGGTTCATCAGCCTCCGTGGGGTCTTCTTGATCTCCCGGGCGTCCACGAATCTCCGGGAGAACTCAATGCCATACTTGATGTCTGCTGAGCAGCCGCCCCACTTCCAGCCTTCCTCCTGGTTGTAGTAGCCTTGCTTCTCCCGGTCGCACCCACACTGGCTCAGGTTGCCCTGGCTACAGGCTGCCGTGATGGCATGGGCTACGCCGGCCGCCGTGATGGCGTATGTGAATGCAGCTTCCCGACTGCCTGAGGGGGGAGGGGGGGGGGAGCAGAGAGGAGGACTTTAATTCACAAAAAAATTCTGCACAATTGATTTCAAACTCATAACAGATCGACTCGGATTGCATTGAGTTGGTCAGATTTAACAAGCAGAGTTGATTATTGTTATTGATATAATATGACGGTCTAGTTGATTTGTGTCTTTGTATCCTTTAAGTAACACAATTAAATCATTTCAAACCAGTGGAGTTACACACAGGTGCATGGTAGGCAAATACCATATTTGTACTCTAATCTGTTTATCTAAGGTGGATATTGACCACAGAGAGAGAGGCTATTCCTAGTATTCCAAGTGCTATCCTTAATCCACTTCATAATCCAAATGAAAATCAGGAATAGCCTACAGGTACGTCCTCCCTCCTTTTCCTGCATCCCTCCTGCACATTGGTAATAATGTGATCATGGCGTAGACCACAAAGTCCTTTAGCGCAGCCTCCAAGTGTGCAGTGCTGTGATCCCCAGAGTGGGGAGGGAGAGTAGTCGTAGGTGCTGTCCAAAGTGCTGAATTCCTCTCCTTGAGCACCTTGTATTGCTGCCCACATTACAGCAGCTGTGGTCTGCAGGTCTCCCTGCCTCTTGCAGCTCACTGGCAGTCGAGGGGAGCTAGGAGTATCCCTATGTGTTTGGGGTGTGATTTCTATCTACAGCTGGAGTTCAGCATCAGTGCCATACTGTAGGTATGATAAGGGGCTTTACAGTGCAGTACGTTAGTTCTATTATACGTGTAAAGTAATGCTGTAATCACTCTAGTAACAGCGTTGTATTACGAGAGTATGCAGTTACATATAGTATAGTAGTACATATAGTAGTACAAAAAGTATTCATTCAATGTTGCATATAATGGAGTCGCTAACCAGCGGACATCAAGAGAAATGGACATCAAGTGACAAAGGAGATGGTAAAAATACATAATTAATACTTGCACACTGTTAAATGTTCAGGATTGTAAACATAAATGTATGTTTCAAATCCTTAGAGAGAGTGCATCCGCCACCACTGTCCCACTGTCAGGGAGCTGTGAGCTTGGCTTTAAAAGGCTGTTTCAGTCTAAAAGGGACCAGGGGCGTCTGGTGTGACCCAGGTGTTTCCTGAGCCGTCCTTAATGTGAGAGTGGCTCCAGGCCTATCTCGGAGAATAGAGTCAAACTCACAAATGCTAGGCTAGGCTAACCAGTTGGCACTGCTAGCATTTGCAGGGGGGAATTTTGGGTTGTTTTGGCATGTTTTCTATGTATGTACTACTACGTACTACATACTCTATGTATGTTTTGGCTGTGACATGACAACTACTGTGCTAAAAGATGCC
Source organism: Argentina silus (assembly GCF_951799395.1). Lineage (NCBI taxonomy): Eukaryota > Metazoa > Chordata > Actinopteri > Argentiniformes > Argentinidae > Argentina > Argentina silus. The sequence continues at coordinate 21,895,176 of NC_139657.1, read as the reverse complement.
TTGGGTGGAAGAACCAATAGTTGTGCTTATTTTTCCTTATTCAAATTTGCCATGTTGCCAGTTGTGTGGTTCAAAACTTTCAAAAGTTTTCAAGAATGATGATATGATTACTTTCGACATGGTGACGTTGCTGCATAATGTACCAGAATGGAGGGAGGGAAAGATATGCAAAAGCGAATCTACAATAAATGCAGCAAATTACAGAAGAAAACACAAAATACCTCAAACGTGACAAGTTATAAGTTACTGGCCTAACCAAATAAATATTTTACAATTTTGAGAGTTACTAGACGTAAAATCACTGCTTATTTTACCTCTTTTACAGGCCCAAACACTGTGGTCACATGCAGTGGAGGCTGGTAGTGGGATCTGGAGCCTAGCCTGGCCATGACTGCTGTATGCTGTATAGCTACTAATGCCCTGGCCACTGTTGCTTGCTGAGGACTGACTCACAACCGCTCAGCTTCCTGGTTACCAAGAACAAGAAACTTTTAGCAGCAACACACACACACACACACACACACACACACACACACACACATACACACACACACACACACACACACACACTGTACACGCATGGGTGCAGGCACAAACACAAATGCCACACACACACACACACACACACACACACACACACACACACACACACACACACACACACACACACACACACACACACGCACACACACATATGCATGCATGGGCACACACACAGAGCGGCAGTGTAATGGTAAAAACAGGATAGAGGCAGTTTCCAGGGAAAGGGAGGTTCCCTGTGCCATAGCCTGTTTCTGGGTCCATTGAGCCTGCACTAGAGCTGCTCATAGGGAAAATGATGATGATAATGGGGCTCGTATTGGTTCTTACCCCCTGTTGGGCCCTGGCACTGCCAACCTTTAGCATGGTCGTAATGAGAGCAAATTACAGAACGGTACAGTCTCAAGCAATGATCCCAACTGCAATGGTGGGGGGCTGCGTTTGCAGAAATTACCCATTAAGAAATCAAGCTTGAATTAATACCTTCCTCTCTTTCCTACACACCATTGGTTGCCATGAACCTGACCCATGTGTTATTGCAGGATGGAGACCTTGAACATGATAAGACCATGTATAGTAGCATGTTTGATGATGCATGACTTGAGTTTGAGGTGATGGATACAGGATTGGGAGATGTTCAATCCTGTATCTGCAAGGAAGATATACTGTATGATCTTGTATCTGTCTGAAGTACCTGAAGCTCTGGTACTTGAGATGTTTGATGGTATATCCAAAAAGAAGATGTGTCACTGAGGTGGTATACTCTTAGAAAAAAAGCAAAACCAAAAAGGACTCTTCAGCTTGTCCCTGTAAGAGAACTTTTTAGAACCCTTTTTGGTGCCTCTGACGTCAAAGGGTTCTGTTTTTACCTAAGGCTGTGTTAGTGGGTGTTAGGTTGGATGCTGTGTGTGTACTGTGTACAGTATGGGATGTACTCTGATGCCCTTGGGGAGGCCCTGCTGCTTGCTGAACAGGCATGTGGTTGATGAAATACTGAGGAGAAAAAAAAGCTTAAAGAGGCTGCAGGCCCCAGAGTCCTGACAAGATTCCAGAAGGAACCACCCTGGGATAGCCTTGTGCGCTGCCAGTGGAAAATTGGACTGACCAGAAAAACCTCAATGAACTTGGAGAGGTCCGGGGGAGAAGAATAGGGGGGAATATTAAACCAGATGTCTAATGGAGTTCAGTGGCAAGTGTCTGTGACAGTGTCCAAGATGGAGAAGAAGGGAGAGGAAGGCACAAGCTGGCTTCGCTGAGAGCAGGTACTCATCATCTCCTGTGGCATATGGAATCTCTCACTACGCCCCGTAGTATGGAGGAAAATACCCAAAGAGTGGGCGTGTGTGTGAGTTGTGTTATGGCCTTCGCATATGCTCACCACTGGTTCGCCTCCTCCACGGAGCCAACAGCAAGCGTCTGTCATGTTTTGCTGTCCAAAACGAGGACCCAAACATTTTTGGATGTGGTGGCCCGCCGCTTTTTACGACAAACTGTGTTTAAACCGGAGGCGAGCGCACCGCTAAACAAATTTCACATGACACAGCACAGGAGATTTACAACCTGAGAGAGTACAGGCAGTGCTAGCTCGCTGCTAGTGACACTCATGGTGAACCCTCTAGCCCTGTCTGGCCTCGGTCGTTACGGCAAGGACTTTGTTGATGTTGCTGACAAGGGAGGAAATAAGGACCCAGAAAGGACACTCCACATTGGAGAGAGTTGTCCTAGAAACCACAGCCAAGCTTCAGACTACAGTACAAGCACTCTGAAGCTACATGGCTCGTTCCCTTTTTTACTTCTGGGTTGCTAATGTGTCTGGACACTATATAACCAGGACAAACACATATGAGGTTGTTAATCCTTTGTTTGCTATGGTAGCCTGCTCTGTTGAGCCTCGATGTTTGAGATGGGGCTGTAACAGGGATGAGGGTGAGATGGGGCTGTAACAGGGATGAGGGTGAGATGGGGCTGTAACAGGGATGAGGGACAGGACATGGGAGCAGACAGAGAGCTGTCCCAGTGAGTCACAGAGCACAGGGATGACTTAATCACTGCTCCTGGGCGGGGCACATGGAGAAGGGGGAGCAGGTCCGGGCCGGAATCAGGGTGGGAGCCCTGCCAAGACAAAGTGCGTGCAAACACACATGCACTCACACACACATGCACACGCACACACACACACACACACACACACACACACACACACACACACACACACACACACACACACACACACACACACACACACACACACCCAGCAGGGCAATCCAGTGTCCTTAACACATAAGCCTAGTGCCTGTAAAAAAGAGGGGGAAGTGAAGGCCGGTGAAGAGGAAAAGCCTTTTAAAGGCCTCTGTCTTTGACAAGCACTCACAGCCCAGGGAGACAGGTCGAGTGGATTGTTGCATAAAAGAAGCATGGAGGCATTACATCTGAACAGGACAGTTATATAGGAGAGTTTCAAGTCATCCGTTAAGCACAGAGAGATCCCCATGATTTTCAAATGGCATCATTTGGGAACAATGAAAAAAGTGGCACCTGCTGGTGGCCATGAGTTGCTGCAGCTGAAGAGTGTACGTCAATGAGGAGACAATGCATTTCAGTTAAAGTCAATAAGTTCCACGGAATCACATAGAATTCAATGAAAAACACACAGACATGTTAAGACAGTTTTGGAGAGTTCCTCTGGGCTCTAGAAATGAAACTGAGAAAAAACTAATATGATTACTAATAATGCCAGATAGATCATACTGTAGTAATACTGTATCCAAAGACTGCTGTTTGTATAACGGTTTGTATTGATAATCAAAGCACTTTTACCCATATGTATTCTCTATGTACAGTACATGTACATTACCAAATCCCTCAAAACAACACAGTGAACCAGGAAAAAAAAAAAAACAGGCACCCAGGTTTGCGGTGCTACTGCTGGAACTGTCTCCAGGGCCCCATTAGAGAAAAAAAGTGGAGGAAAACCCCTGCTTTGTATACCAATCGTTGAGCTGACTAATGCTCTCTCTACTACTGTTTTCCGTTCCGCTTTATGTACCGTTGCTATGAACATATATGCTCGGAGCAAATTATAGACAAAGTTGTGGTCCATGAGGTTTGCAGCTAGAGGAATTAGCGCAGCTATGTTCCTGTATAATAAAATAATATTGTTTTACCAGAACTACATACTCGATGCACTCACATTGTAGAGCAGGGTAGTGTAGTACTAGGCAAGTAACACACTTGGGCAGGCTGTGTGTATGCTGTAAGTACCAAGTTTGATACATTATGATGGTGAGGAGGAGAATAGAATACACTAGAATACACTATGAAAGTCTATACATCACAAACTGCAGAATGTAAACACAACTGGAGACATTTCTCATTTTTGGAGACAGACGTCACTGTTATGATGGCTAGCAAAAGTAAATCTGAGCGGTACCTAACAACAGTAAATATGTTCTGAGGTTTACTAAGCTTCCAAGTAAGGTTATTTGAGTAATTTACTGGACTTTACTGTTAATTAGCTACCGTGATGACTCTCTTTTGCTAGCAATCATTATGTTGACATCTGTCTCCAAAACTGACAAGTGCCTCCAGTTTTGTTTACATTCTGCAGTTTGTGACGTATGGGCTTTCATAGAGAATTAAAATTAGGGTGTCTGAACTTCAGAGGTTTAGCTAGGGAACTAACTAAGCTGCCTTCAAGGCATAGAACATTGTGTTGTTGATAAAAATGTACAAATACATGTGTGTACTTCTCCCATGCCCCTGAGGTGGAGATAAAGCTTCTGACAAAATGCTGAGACTGTCATAAACAAGCCAAAACTTCATCAAAGCTAATATCCTTTAATGAGGCCACTTCAGAACCTCACCTGTTCAATTCTGATGTACAGTGGAAGACAAGTTCATGGTCCCAAGTTCATTTGATGACAGTGTTTGAGGTTTTCCTCAATGTAAATTCTCAACATCTTATTTCCGGGTAATTTTTGATGACAATGCTTAACGACCTACCAAGGCAACACGCCTGCACTACAGTAGATATCACAAGAATCCTATCTATTCAGCCATTCACTTGAATACTAGATGTTATTTGATTGTTCTCAAGTTCTTAACATGCAAAGCTTCTACATTTCCATAGTCATGACCTTGATATTAAGGCTCCACTTAACATTTTCCTCCTTCTCCTCCTCCTCCTCCTCCTCCTCCTCCTCCAAATGTCAGTGTCTATCTCAACTCTCTTGTATAGTGCCAATAGTGCCGCGATGGTTGGCAAATGTCCAGTAAATGTCCAGTGCCACCCGGCGTGTAGAGAATACAGTTAGTGCTGGGATTGTGTTGAACAAAGCGCGCTTTGAGATTACAGTTGATCCTCTCACATCCTGTTCCCCCGCGTCTAGTGGCCAGGCGGACACAGACGGACACGACGCAGATCCTGCCGATAACACCATGCAGTGCGGCACAGCACTGGCTCCTGTGAGGCCGAGGGGCAGGAGGGTACGCCCAGGCCATGTCAGCAGACAAATCTGTAGGGGGAGAGGGGACCCTGCGCTGTCTGAGAGAGAGGGAGAGGGAGAAAGAGAGAGAGAGAGAGGGAGAGATTGATCTAGCCATGGGGACCAGACACCACTGTTTCCCCCTTTAGAAGGAGGGGCCCCAGTCTAGCAAAAGAAATAGTAGGGGAAACACTGTCCACTGTCAGAGAGAGAGAGGGAGCTGACCTCTAGCCAGTCCTGGGGACTAACTACACAGTCCACACTCTGTAGTGGAACCCAGAGCCTACTTAATACCTAATGCCAAAAGATCAGAACGTATCCTTCCCCACTCTGTTTTCTCTGGACCGACTGGGAAGAGGCCGAGGATTAGGCCTACCCACACGACGATAGCTCGAGAAAATTGGCCTTTTATTCTGCGCCGCTCATGCATAGCACAATGCACGCATCATTTACATACAGTAGGGTTATCCACATGATATGAGCTCCTTGGCTATCTGTTTTTCTGGGTGTTGGGCATGTTGAACATTAAATCAATACTGACAGTATCTATCTATGCTAACACTGTAGAGAGTATGATAGCATATCTGCTTTGATTGCGATAATTTAGCACACAAGGAGTATATCCAAAAAGAAAGGGAAAGGGAGAGTGGTGAAGCATTTATGCTTCCTGCCTTTATAAAGGAAAGGCAGGAAAAGAAGTTTTCTGCTTGCTGCTTAGGTGATTGATGATATTTTGGGAGAGTTCATCGGTGTCAACGCATCCACTTGTGTGCTCTTCAAATATACATTTTTTGTAGATGTATTTCACTCTCTATATTAAACAAAGGAGACTTCAGAGACTTGAGCAATCTGAGAGGCATAAAATCATTATTTTTGCAAGAATGTATTATTTTGTTTCACTCCCCAGTCATGTTAGAGGACAAATATAAAGAGTAAAGAGCTCAATAAGGAAACAATTACCTCTATCCTGTGTGATACATTAATTCCTAACATAGATTATCGACTAATTTATGGTGTTTACTTTGCTGGGGCAAACTGACCATTTCTCTGTTCACATTGATAGTAAAAAGAGAGATTTCTTTTACACAGAGACATTCCTTTTTTAATGTCTCTATCCAAATACTTCTGAGAAGAAAGTTGGGGTTTCTGAAAACATTCAGCTTGAGGTAATTAATATTTCAAAATGCCTTTCCTTTAATTTAGTCAAATTGGGAAAAAAGAACACAATACATACTTAAAATAAACCAGATGTACAAATCTCAACATAGCCATGTATTTAAATGCAATGTTAGGTTACTGAGTTTAGTCATTGATACAGATTTCATTGAGACAAATTAAAGTGATAAAGTGATACTGAGAAAGGGTAGGAACACTAACAACTAGAATACACTAACACTAACAACTAGAATACACTAACACTAACAAATAGTTCCTGAAGAAACTTTGTGGGCTTGGAAAGTCTTATTTTGGTAATTGATAAAGTTAAAAGATGGTTTGGACTATATATAGTCTGATAGATAAACTGATAGATAGATAGATAGATAGATAGATAGATAGATAGATAGATAGATAGATAGATAGATAGGTAGATAGGTAGATAGATAGATAGATAGATAGATAGATAGATAGATAGATAGATAGATAGATAGATAGATAGTAAGATAGATGGAAGAAAGGATGATAGCTTGGTAGTTGAAAGAAAGTGAGAGTAAGATGGGCAGACAGTAGGATAGCCAGAGAGATGAGAGAAGGTTAAGGTAAGATACTGTCGGTAGAGAGACAGTGGTAATATGGTTAGGGAGAGTGTAAGGTGGTTTTATTGGTTGACAAGAGAGTGCATTGTTGCGTTATCATTCTTATAATTAGTTCTGCAGGTTTCATGTCCTGAAAGTTCCATAGCAGTTGCAGTAAGAAAGGAGCTCACAGAATGTTGGCCTTAATCAACATTCTACCATGTTAACCGGATGAGAGTTTTTGGAGTTACAAAAAGCTTAATAGTCTCAAATGTATAATAGGTATCAGAGAGATTGTATCAGGACTGAAAATGTGGACTTTTGGCACCTTTTACAATTGGCTGGTGTGAATAGCTTGAAACGTGTAAGAACATCGGTGGTCCAAAAATCTTTTGGTTTCAATAGACCTCCTACGTTAAAATGTGCACTTTCACTTGCTGAAGCAAGCCCACTAATAATAAGCGAAAGAAAAATAAGTAATTGGAATATCAAGACTTGGACTTGTTGATGCAAGCCCACTAATTAAGTATTTTCTTGTCCTGAATATGTGAGCTTCAGATCCAGAAGAATGCTACAACATTTTGCCTGTTTGCACAAAAATGCAAATGAACATTATCAGGAATGAGACAGCTAGACTACAATATAACTTGAACTTTATTATTTTTAACTGATGGTATTAGATCAGATTAAGAATACTACAGCAAACGTTACAAAATGTAGGCCATGATTTGGACCAAAAAGCATATTTTGGCTTGAAAATCATGTTCATTCTACCCTGTATGCTCAAGTACAAAGCAGCTAAATCTTAATGAGAAAAGATATTATGCTGTGGTTTGATGTTAACATGCAGTGCTACAGTAATAACACAATGCATGTACTGTCCACAGCACATCATTGGAGGGTATAAACAGTAAAAACCAAGAAGATACTCTATCAGGGCTATGACATCAAAACAAAGAGATGAAACCTTCTTCATCACAGAATCGACAATTCTATCAGTTTTGCTTTCAAGGCACCTGTATAATCTTACATTTCATTCTGCCTCCGGTGTAGACAAAAAACACCCTACACTGTCAGACATGTCTGAGGGAGCTGTTTAGGGAGTTCTGCATCTTCTGCTCCTGATCAAGTACATGCCTGTCCAGGAGCCCTTTCCAGTCAAGTGCCTTTCAATGAACCTGCTGACTTACACATCTTTTATTTGGCTAGATGTGTGTTTCGCCTGGGCCAGCGGGCGGCGGTCCAGTGACCCCCCCCCCCCAAAAAAAAAAGAAAATCTCCCAAACCCCCTTGGGGGTGCCTCTTTGGGAGAGGATACCGTACACGCCTAGGGGGAGGGGTAATAGAGATTGGCATGCCCCCCCCCCCCCCCCCTCCCACCCGTCACCACCTCACATTCCACCATGAGTTTGTTTTTTCCTCTTCTAAAAGCGCCCCAACACACACTCCCCCCCCCCCTTTGCTTAGTAACCAAGCGGTCGGGGCCTTGTAGGCATTTCTCATGCCGCTTGCCCACCATACGTGGTGCCTTGGAGTGCTCTCTCCGTCCGAGTTTTACTCATGAAGTCAGGCTGGGGGTGATAACTCACCGCCTGTCTCCTGCAGACTGCTGAGTTAAAGTTGCGCAGCGAGCAAGAGGCAATGTAGGTCAGAGAGCAGAACAGCCTGCTATACCGACAGACAGCCAGTCTCTGGTCATTAACAGAGTCCAACTGGCTTGAACTGACACTTCATTGTTTGTCATTGCATTGTTTGTGTTTGTCATCATTGTTTGTGTATTATTTTGTACCAGATACTGATCTAGGCTTTTAGTGTTGGTATGAAATAATACACAGTAACATTCCTTGGGCAGTGAGAGGTTCACCTGCCCCTGTGCTGCATCCATTCTTGTGCAATGAGTCAGGGGCAACGCGATTGAACTTTTGCAATATTTCACCGGCAGGCAGCACAACAAGAACCTCTTTCAGATGAAAAGCATGAATCACTGTGGTGACAAACTGGTTGGAAAGTTAAACAGAAAGTAACCAGAGTGGGCTGTGTTGGCCTTTGATGCTGAGTGTAGCCGTTGAAAGGTGTCCGTTTTCATGCTATAATTGCTAACGTGAAGTACTCTGCTATTTGGGTTGGGGCAGGTAAAGTAGTTGAAAAGTGTTCAGGCTAAAGCCACACGTTACTTACAGGTGGTCCTCAATCTGTATGATATCACATAAGATAAGGCATTTTGATCTTAACATACCATTTGATAAATGCTAATCATCCAGATTTTGCATCAGAGGAGTGGGCCACAGTCTGCAGCTGAGCAACCAAAACCATGCAGCTCAGTAAGGTTATACAGTAGTAAATGGAGCACGGAAAGCTACTTTCAAACAAAAAGTGAGCGCGAATTCAATTGAAAAATCAATGAGAGGATGACTTCCTACACGCTGGGAGAAAATGCTCCCGGGTGAAGTCGCTGTCATGGATATAGGATCAGCTTACCGGCCCATCCTGACCTTAACCATTAGAGGGAAGAAATGCAAAACTGACCTGATACCAGTCTCGGGGCAACTTAACCATACTCCCTGAGGAACTACTCAATAAGCATATGGACTAACATCCATAAACCATAATTCAGTCATTATGCAGCATTACAGTGAAACGGTGTGGCTGAGTATCTTCTCATTCATCTTCACATTTTCCATATCTGCCCTACTATAACAATCTGCTTTGACTATGCCTCCCTCCAGGACTTGATGTTGGACTTAACTTGACTGGCATTATTAAATCTTAATTGAGTGTAATACACCATTGAATAACACCAACTTCTATTAGCGCAAGATAATCTACTCCACATTTCATGGACTCAAGGTGCAAAGCAGTGCCAATGCCATTCGGGGGAACAACACGCCATTGCAGAAAATTCTGAGGAAACACAAAAGATGTAAGGCTTCAAATCCATGTCAGTGTTGACGGACTACCTCTTTATCAGTGTTTATAGCGTTGCTTTACAATTTATCAGTTAAAACATAATAGAAGAACGAATGGTCTTCGCACAATAGAGGAACTGTTAAGGGACGTAACTGTAACGAGAAGGGGTTCCATCCATCCATGTTTCCACCCATCATTTAGATCAGAGTTGCCAGTGTCGAGGCTTGAGGTACTTGCCAGCAGCACCCTTTTTTTTAAAGCATATATATGTTTACAGTATAACAGTACAGAAATAACTGGCCTTTTCTGAAACAGAATCCTTCCTTGAATCAAGATATTTGGGGTTCTGTAATACTCAATAACCCAGCTATTAATGTGTGCTTTCTTGGAAGGCGAATGTAATACCACGGAACTCGTCCAAACTGACCGACTCCGTCCAAGTGCAAGCAGCGCAGAGAGAATGCATTAGGCTTGCGGTTCCCTGATCTTTAGCTCTTGAAAAACGATGGCATCTCCCTCAATCCAAAACTAAGACTGGATCACTGAGAGGAGGAAAGGTTTCGTATTCATAATTTGGGGGATTTGAATGAAAAACTTCAGTTGGAATGGAACAGGATTTTTTTTTCTTTCCTTGCAGTTGATTATGATTATGTGGGAATTTTGTAGATTCGAAAAAGGATTGGAACATTTGTCTAAGAGGTGCATTCCATGACATCATTTGCCATACTGAACAACACTACTGTAAAACATACAGCCTAATCACAGAACATGCTTACATCTCCAATAATTCACTAATTGGAAATAACTTATGTGAGAAACTAGTATCAAAAACAAGTGTACAGTAAACAACCTGTCACTAAGAGATTAATCTGCGTCACCTCGAAACTCCTAACAACAGATCTCTATAGCAAGACGCATCATTCGCCCAAGATTCATCAAAATTGTCCCAGTGGTGTCAGAGATAAAGCATGTGACATATGAACGGACAGAAAGTGTGTGACATACGAACAGACAGAGACCGATCCATAGTCCCCTCCACGATTTCATCCCCATTTTCAAACTGGATGTTGAGGGCAGCAACTGTGGTCTGTGTGGTCTGCCATGATGACCAAGTAAAGCACTGAGAAGAACTTTGTCGGTACTGAATGAATGGCCATCCACTGACCTTTCAACCTACAGTAGTGGAGCACTTAAATCTCACTGGTACTTGGCCATGAGAGACATTGATAGTAGCCAATCACAGACAGATACAGTATGACTGAGCCATACAGTGGCATATCACTGGGCTGTATTTCGAAGAGAATGTTCTTTAACATCAGCCCCCTTTCAGTAATATGAGCGCATGTCTGTTGAGAACTAGAAAACATGTCTCACCTTCCCCTCCAAAACAGTGTCTCCCTTGAGTGATTCTAAAAGTGATTGAGGAGAAATGATGGACCAAACAGCACACGTGACCTCTTGCCATCTTGTGAGTCATTACAGAATTAGTGTTAATTGTCTTAAAACATAACCAGCATCATTTTTACAGAACATAGAATAATATGGAGACAAAGAGAGAAGACATTCAGATATTACAGTTGAGGCAAGAAATGCCAAGAAAATGAAAAACACAAAAAAGACATGCAAAAGAGATGCTGAGCACAGAAGAAAACGAGCTGACATCCATTACAAAAGAGCGCCACATTTGCAACAAAGAAAAATGCTTTTAGAAGAGCTGGGGCGAAGTCAGGCGCTCCTAAATAGCAGTGATTGTTAACAGAGCTATTGGATTAAATGCATAGTCAAACCGCACTTTAACATCAACAAAACATTTCTAAATGAAAGGAAATGTATAAAAGTCCCAGTAAAAACATAAAATAAAAAGGGCCATGCAAAAGAAGTCTTCCGAATGCCATTTATTGGACAAAAGCACAGTAACCGTACTGTAAATGTTTGTCTGCTTGTACAGCTCATTCCGTACACACATGTACACACACATGAACCAGGCAATGGACACAACTAATTTAGTAAGATTAACAACAGATGTGTCCATCTATTTTGGTTCAACAATGTTTTCTCTACAATAATACCATTAGTTGACTCCTCATTTGCCATATCATTTTTCAACCATACTTTTTCCCCATTAGACTTCAGTTTTTTTCAGTACCCTTTCCATAACTTTGGTGCAGCGAGCAATGTACGGCATGCTCCTAACCAACATTTGATGCACAGCCTACATCAATCAAGAAATCAAGCCGCGCTGAAGAAACACAACAGTGTGTATTGAAATGAGGACACATTGAGTGAGATCTGCTGGAATGGTAACATATGGAGTATTATTCTCGAGTGCACAAACCCATGCCATTGAGTATGGTTATACAATAGAGAGTCAAAGACGTTGTGTGCAGTTGGTTAACGTTTGACTCTGTGATGTGTGCAGCTTGGGTTTGGCTCTAGAGAGCCATATTTCACAAGGCTCACTCAGAGTGCCGGGCCAGGGGCTGGTACTGTGTTACTGGTACTGTGTTTCGACGTTTACCATGAGGAGTGTATTGTGACTTTCTAAATTCACTATGTAACCTGTTCTTCAGTGTTTTGTGAAAACAATGACTATGACTACAAAATATGCTGAAAGGTATGCTGAAGTGACTCAACATTCTGACTGCACAGAAGTAACTTACAGAACCCAATTATACTGTATAACTTATAGCACAGGCAGCATATCTGTCTACCTGATTATTTTAGCCATGTTCAGAGAGGCAGAGATCAAAACCTTCCCAATATTCACTCTTACTGCAGGACAACCCTTTGAAGAATCCTTTTTGGTTCCAGGTAGAACCTTTGCTTCTTAGAATGCAGAGCACCCTCTCAGACAGCCCAAAGTACCCAGACTGACCTACTCGCAGCTCCTGTCCGAAGACGGTCCTCTCCCCCAGGGCTGAGCAGTTCCAGCGGCCGTAGCGGAACTGGTACTGACACTCATTGATGCCCAGCTGGGCGCCCTCCCCCACCACGATGATGGCGTCTGGGCGACTCTGGCAGATGGCCCGCTGGCGAGGCGCCAGCCCAGGGATCTTGTTGCAGATGATGTTGGCACCCAACGCCACCACTGAGGACAGGGCCCTATGGATGGGGGGACATAGACACACACACACACGGTCATAGTCAGTAATACTGGAGATGATAGAGTGTCACACGTAGGCCTTTCCAGGATTTTAGATTTCAAACCAACGCTTAATGAGCATTTCTAAGTAAATGTCTTTTATTGCACAAATATTGCTATTTAATGGATTAGAGGTAAATCAAAGAGAGCATCTGAAACCATTATCCGATGTGAGACAGAAAAACACAGCACAGCATGCTAAAATGAGTCCAAGAAAGAAAAACGACATTGTGTTTATTTGCTCACTGACAATGCCTATCCGCAATGGTTTGGCCAGTGATCCTAGAGAAATTAGTTGGGGTTTTTGCGTTAATTGTTAGGTAACGTGGTTGGAATTGTTTCCAGGCATGAGCAGAGCTGGGCAAGCCTTGTGCAGATAGAAGGCCTACCCCAATTTGTAACTCTGCCTCTCAAATTTAGGCACGGTTCACTTCTCCACCAAGAAGTCACACAAAAAGATGGTATCCCTTACAATTTGAGATTGATGTGTTTAAAGCACACATGTGGTGTAATACACCACCTATAAATAACTTTCCTGTGCGAGATGTCTTAACTTTATCCACATTTTTTTAAGGAAAGTGCTATCTGGCTAACATGCAAGGTTTCCAACACCAGCCTCCAATCATTACAGGGTGTTGATCCTATCGGGTTAAACCCAGAACCAAGCAGTCATTTAACCCTTGACATTACACTACTCCAGGTCCTGTTCCATTCAATAATGTTGGATAGGGTTTGGAGCATACAGAAGACCCAAATGGGCTATTTCTCCATTGCTCTTGTTTATAGTCATTCAAACCCTGCAGATACATGCTTTTCAAACATGTCAGAGACAAGGGGCCATAAAAGAGCATGGAGGCAAATGCCAGCTTTGAAGTATGACGTAGGCCTCCAAGGGCTTCACCGCAAGCAGGGCAGGCCGATGCAGGCAAGTTGTGTGTCAGCAAAAACCAGTGAGGGGGTGAGGGCAAGAGAAAGATAGAAGGGAGAGAGTGAGGAGGGGAGGGCGAGAGAGAAAGGGGGGGGGGGGGGGGGGTCGGCTGCATTTTGTGGATTCCCCTTCAAAAGGATTATGGAACAAAACCATCCTGCCCCTGACTCCAAGAACAAAAGAAGTGAATGTTGATTGGAAATTGCTTATGGCCAACCATGTTCCCTTTCTGTTGATTAACTGTCTCCACAAAGGCAGAAAAAAATAAATCTTGAATGCAAAACCACATGTTCAAATTAAACCAAACTGCAACAAGACGTGTATCTCTGACAAAACTGAGGTTTGTCCTCAGTCTCTTCGGTACCCCATCTGCACTATGGTCGGTGCTATGGCCTGGAGTCAGTTACTTCCGTCATTGCAGAAGTTGTGTAAACTTCACTTCGAAAAAGAAAACATGTCCGGTGAGTTACGGAATTGCGAGGGTCTCTTGCAAGAGAGTACATTTAGATATCCCTGCTTCATTACAAACATGTAAATCATGAGTAGCATAGTCCTCTCCCCTTGCACGGCTAACCAAAACCCAACTTCATATGAAGCTCAATTATGTTTTTAGCATTGAAAAGACGACAACATCCCCATCAACAAACAAAGAAAAAATAGAGGCTATGAATTTAGCCCTAAGTGATGTTTCTACAAGATGTTGTGTGGGTTCCTATCCCACCTTATGTTGGACAGTAATTCCCCTTGTTTACCATGATACCTGTTCCTCAGCTACCTACAGTAACAGTATACTTAGAAACAAAAGGGTTGTCGCTGTTGGAGAACCCTTTGAAGAATGCTTTTTGGTTCTAGGTATTTCCCCTTGTTTACCATGATACCTGTTCCTAGTATACCTGACAGGTATTATAAATATATAGTATAGTCCTTAATAATGTTCTCCAAATCAGTGTTCCTCTGACCTTCCTTGACCCTCAGTTGTATAGTGACTGCCAGTGACAGAGATACGTATGTGGAGTGCAAACATCATCTAGTGTAGTGTTGTTCATAAATTCAAGTGCATGGATATAAATAATGCTCTAAAGACAATCAGAGGTTATTACATAATGTGATACAGGTGTACGAAAAAGTTTGTCAGTCATCAATCCCAAATGCCCTAAACACCGGGAGGCTAAATAACGCTTTTTATCTTTTCTGTCAGCAGATCCCTGTGTAGTGACTGTGTAGTGACTGTGTAGTGACTGTGTAGTGACTGTGTAGTGATTATAATGAAGAGATAAAGAAGTTGCTATCATTCTCTTGCGGAAGTGGCACCCCTTCAACCTCCATCCTTGCCACTTCACCTGCCAATTCACAGAATCACTGTCTAACATGGGCTTGCCAAACCATCAGACGATGCAAAACACAACATTCCACAGCTAAGCTTTTAAATCCCTGCATCATCAAAGTGCACAAATGCGATTCTGTTTGCTTAGTGACGATTCTGTGTCCCTATTGGCAGTTAGGGACAGCTCTGCAGTCGCCACTAACACAAGCCCCCAAAACACTTCTCAAATTACATATTTTTAGGTGGAAAAAAAGCGATTGAAATTCATATTCAGGCTTACAGGTTAACAATAAAAACCCTTTTAGAAAATGTTTTGTAAAACCTATTCACAATTTATGGTCTAGCATCAGACAATTCAGTTCCTCAAGTAGTTTCTGCTAAAGGAATGGCTATTTACTTGCTATATTAATTGAGAATGGTACTGTGCATTGCAATTGTATCTATAGCAAAGGGACTTCATGGGTTTCCACAACCTATCACAGCTCCGGCGGGCCTCCGAAGCAAAATAACCCATCACTAAAGCTAAGAACTTGAGGAACATAACATGTAATGTCAAGGAATTAAATGTTTCATAGATAGATACTGTATTGTGTTAGATAAACAACAGACTTTAATAAAAGTAATTTGTTTCATATGGGTTAAATTGGGTAGAATCGTACATCTGCTTCGGCCTAAGATGAGAGGCTCAGAGGGTGGCAGGTCCAGTGACAGAGGAGCATGACCTGAAGAGGGGTTGGTTTAAACACTGACACACACTGACACACACCTATTCCATCACAGTGGAACCACTTTGAACCGACACAGCTTAAGCTCACAGTTATGTTTAACTAGGAAACACATCCAACCAAAATGGTCCCATGAGGCAGCTAAATCAGTTGGATTTATTTGGGGAATATAGCAGCCAGTGTAAATGACTGTGAGACAAAAGATTGTAGTATCAATCCGCATGTGATCTATTAAGTAAATACACACCTTTCTTTGATTAAAATCGCTGGAATAAAATTTTACTGACCACAGGTTCATTCACCTATCAGTACTATTTTGTACAGGCCGAATTTGTTGACCAGAGGGCAGATATTCTTAACAAAGACAGTACAACTGAGCATTATTTGAGTAGCCTATGTTTTATGTTATTCCATTGTTGATGCTATTAGTTCAAAGACACAACTTATTTCTAATGTTTCGCATTGGCGACAGTTTACAAAGAGATTAGATTTAGATCTGACGAATATCTCTGGAGACGGCTCATTTGCCACCCATGCAGTTCACCAAATTTCACTGTGAGTTTAACACGCATAAACATCAGCTGCGGATGTGTCATGAGAGAGTGAAGAGGATGGGGGTATTGCATTCTTTTTATTTCATATTAATTATTCAAAACTACCCCCGCTCTGAAATCACATGTGTTGCTGTATGCTGCTTATAAAGCATGTTTAAATTATAAAAACAAACAATGGTATGTAGTTTCAAATGTGCAAACCAATACTAAACATAGGCATTGGCATTGGCCACTTTTAACTGCAACCATAAACCACATCTATTTTAACATCAAGTTGGGGTCTCTAGCACAGGGAGTATGGTTCGGTAATTATTTTAAAGGCAAAAATGAAACGTTCTCCTGCAAAACTATTATTTTCATTCAAAGACGCAAGTATTGTGACCAGTGTCAATCACATGCATGTAAGAGACCGATGTTTTATTGCCACTTTTCCAGATGTGGGTTTAAATTACATCTTTGCAAATCTGCATGTAAGACTATGGTGATGTAATGCATAAAGCGTAATCCCTATCACAAGTTCTGACAGGTAACCATCCCTATATGCGTAAAAGCTACCCATACCTTCTGCTCAAAGTAAAATAATGAAATAATTTTCTCTGCATCCAATTGTCTTGAACATCTCTGCCACTCCGTGGCCAAATGAAAACGTGTCCAACGATTATTAGTGTGATGTATGGATGATTTAGGTGTTTTGCTATATGTTTTGTTACATCAGTTATCTTGAAAAAGCATTATCCATTAAGTCATCACACGCAACACGACTAGCATGTTACCACCTGCATAATTGACAATAATGGGACGCTTTGGTTATTATCACTCGGTTTATTCCTACGTGAAGCAATGGGATGTCCCCACTACCTGAAGTATATGATTTCAAGAGTAGATTTGAACAGTGAAGTCAATAAAATATCGAATCATTTGGGGAAAATACCAAATTATTAAATAACATTCCTCCGTCAAATGTATCGGCAAACGCGCAAGCAGCTAAGGTCTAAGGAGGATTCATCCTACGCTCATAACTAGTTTGTGTTTGGATAATGTTGAAATCCTTATGCTACAGGCAAGAAACAGCTTAATTCTCACGCAAATATAAGCAACAACCTGCGATACATGCTCTTTTGAAGAATGACAAAAACATCTGTAAAGTACACACACAGTCACGTTTCATATGCTTACTATTCACCCCAACACAAAAATACACAAGTAATTAAGGGGACAGTTAATTGGTTACTTACAGGTAGCTACCACTCGTAAGGATGAGGAAGATCTGTGGATAGTAGACTGACAGCAGTACACTGCGCGACGAGAAGATGATCATGATGACATTGAACAAATGGCCGCTTTCGGATTGAGTGAGATAAAAAGAAAATGTGTAAACTCCTTAATTCCTGTCGCGCGTTTAGTCCCCTTGCTCAAAATCGAAGAGCTTGACTCCCGTTTGGTGCGACGCGTCTGTGGTGCTCGCTTTGAGTGGCGGTGCTATGCAGCTCCTAGCTCCCAGGGCCGTGAGTGTGCTGCGGGCGCGGAGATTGGCTCTGTCATCTCTCAGCGGTAGAGGCTGTTACAGAGTGTGGTTCCCGAGCCTGAATGATGATGGTTTTAGGGATTTTAGATGGCAGAAAAGTGCCTTTCTCCACTCTCATGAGAGTCGTGGCTGCCATTGGGCAGAGTGAGACACTGCTATCCGCCCACTTCTGCGCCACAGCAGGACAATAGGGGTGACACTGATCCTCTCCCCTGGACAGGGGTTTCATTCATCAAATCCGAGCCAAAAGTAAACAAACACAGCCACACTCACTGACTGTTTCATCTTAACTGCTTCACACACCATCAGGTTTTTAAAACCTAATGTGTGAATATCAAAGATAGGCAATTAAATGTTTCTGTAGGCCTATGCTTATTGGCCATTGTATCACTTCACTGAAATGCCACCAAGACAAAGGTGATGATGCTTTTTTATTAGGTGAATAATAAATAGCCTAGTTGGGGGAGATGATGGTATTACTAATGGCTTTGCTAAATGGTGAATATAAAAACCTGAGCTTTATCACTCAAGATTCAGGGTGATTTGTCTTGAACATGTCGAGTGAAATGCTCTGTCTGCACCATCACCTCAGCCCAACGTGATGTCACTCGCCACCTGCAGACTCCAGTCATTGTGTGTGAAGAGGGTATCATGAAAGATTTTCCTAGGGTAAAGGGGGGGGGGAAGCATGGGTATGAGCTGGAAAGGTTTGGCTTGATAAAACTCTGAGATATCTGGTGACGCTTCACTAAGTGTGATTTTTCCTATTTTGAGCTTAAAATATCAACACTTCTGAGTTACCCGGCCTCAAGGTGCTTAGTGAGACTAGGGACTGGAGGGCCCAGACCATTGGAGTGTGCTAGGGGATGATACCTGTTGTTATTATTGAGATAACCAGTTGGCTACGACTTCTTGCCATATGCTATAACAAACCGCAATACCATGAAGGATTAATGAGTAAAGACAGTTGATCTTCTCTTTTGCGGTCAATTAATGGAGATACTAAGATAAGCTAAATTATTTTTAGGACTAAAAAGCATCTCCAATGGAGATTTTCTATTGAACGTTTGATTTAGTGCAGGACTAGGCTTAATCTGTGTCTGAGAAACCACCTGTTAGACTATAACCTACAAGACAAATAGATCAAGAATAGGCTGAACTCAATGGGGGGGTTTCCCAGATACAGGTAAAGCCCAGTCCTGGACTAAATCACACTTTCAAGGAGACAGTGGAGATTCCCTATAGACAATTATTTTTAGTCTAGGACGAGGCTTAATCTAGTTTCCTATACACTCTTATAGGTTTTTAATATTCTATGAAATTAATTGGTTGCACACATTTCTCACATAAACACATGTCTCACATACATCCTCTAAATCCAGAGGATAGCGTAATACAGACAAATAATTTATGCATAGATTAATTCATGATATATATATATATGTATATATATATATATATATTATGAGGCATTAAGCATATGTATTATGCATTATCTTGTGCAATAATGTATACTTTCCTTAGGCCTAAGGTAAATTGCACAAAGGTGCAACGCTAATAGCCGGTGGAAAACTAAAACCAAGCATGCATTGGGCCTCTGACACATAACATTTTTTGGTTTTGCACACACAGGTCGAGACCAGGAAAAAATCCTCTGTCTTTATGCATCAAGGTAAGGCATTGCAAAACAGGTAAAAACTCCGTCTGGGCAATGGAATGTGGAAATACAACTCAGCCTGCCGCTATTAATGAAGGTATGCAGGAGTGAGCTCGAGCCCGGCGAAGACAGCGGCTCAAATTATCTTGTGCGACAAAGCAAATACAGGTTCTGAGAAGATGAAGAAAATATTGACACTCAATATTAATTCATCTTTAATCTGTAGGCCTGCTGTACATAATTGCACAACTTTTACGCACGTCCCATTCAAGTAGACTACTCAGTGATCTCTGATTGTTCTTTTGAAATCTGACTGATGGATATCAGAGAGATACAGTGTTTGTCACAAGTCAATGAGGTCAGAGGGCAGATGGCGTCCACATTTTAATGCATTTGCGTCCACATTTTAATGCATCAAGTGAACATATATATTCATGAGGCATGCCGTGTTACATACATGTATTATTACACAGATATAACAAGATCAATTAAATTAACACATTGATAATAATGAACACTCACCCAAGCCTGAGGTAAATGATGCCGAAACACAAGAACACGTAAAAACTCCACTTTCGGAGGGGTCTGTGCATGATCATTACCGCTTTGAGGACGGGCCATTCACTATGAAGTGGTCACGCTTGCGTTCACATTGGCAACTCTATCTAACCTTTCCAGATGCAAACATAACTTTTGTTTTCCAAAACATAAAATCTAAACTCCTTTGAAATATTAAGCCGTGTGAAATCCATGGTCAACATGCACAGGTGAGACGGGTGATGAGGATCCGAAACGTGTGTAGAGGGTTCAAAATCGAAACACTGGTTGAGGCTTCAGGAGATGAAGACGTTCTCGAGAGAGGCGGTCTGTTTTTCGTTCTTTGTATCAAAGTAGGGCTAAATTATGTATTCTCAGTTGTTCTATTGTGCACCAGGTAAATTTACACCCAATGCAATGCCCTCCTTTTCCAAAGAATTCCGTATTTACTGAAGCCGTGTCACACAGGTTGCAGTTCCTCTCCTTTGACGACATCTTAAATTCTTTCCATGTAGCTGCAGGTATTCTAATACAGGTAACAAAAGCTCTATCCACGCCTCCTCCTTTGAATCGGTATGGATATTCAGAGGATGGGACGGGCTTCGAGACTGAGTTTAACACGTGTAGTTGTTGTACAGCTACAAGAACCCACAGAGAAATGAAGTGGAACGTCCTTATATAGGGTATTTGAGGTTGCAACCTTGGACAATGCCTACTAGGATATACCCCTAACTATACACTTGTTTTTCGCTTTCAGCTATGGTGGCTTGTGAATAGATGGGTTGAGGAATAGCCATGTACAGTACTGTATATTGAAACGGATAATTTACATATCAGTTCTTACCAGTGGCAATAATCTTTTATACCCATATGAAAATATGGATAATGACGTTTCCATGTTTTGTTTTTTTAGGCGATATGAAATGTGTGGGCTCTTTTGCCGGACATTTATCATAGAATATAGGCAAGGTATAACTGGGACAAATGTAACAAATAAATGTTATATGTATTTAAATTAGAAAAAATAATGCAGTTTACAGAGAAAGAGCCTACCTGAGGGATGCGCATATCTTCAACTTTCTCCCTGGGGTATCCTTTTGCTGCTTTAAAATGCTCCCCCTTGTGGATATAGATGTAAATGTTTGTCGTCTGTGTAAAAGTGAATTTATTGTCATGATATGCGCCCTGGCTGATGTGAATGTCCCTCTAAAAGTGTTTCTCACCTTGGATAGAATTTCTAACTCTGGCTATACATTGCTTCATTCGTTTCTAAAGGTTAGTGTTTTTGCCGGTATAGTTTGATATGATCTGAATACTTGTATGTCTATAAGAGTATAATTCACATTGAAAATTAGTTCGAATATGTTTATTTGTAAAAAAAAGTGTCATCATCGTTCAATTCAGTATAATTTATGTCGTAGAACTGATGAATTGACTCTCAAAGAAAATTAATTGATTCTATAGGATTTTATGAGCCCATCATATTTTGTTAAAACAACTCATAAACCACAAGTCATATAGCATATTTAAGCATGAATGTCTAAACTGGTATAATAATTACAACATAAACTAAAATTACAGACATGACCCATCTCTGCGTACTGACTGGGAGTTGTTGTTGACCACGAGAAACAGACTAAACCGCAGAAACCTTTGTTATAAGACATCCCTGCGTTGTGGTTTCCAGGCCTTTTCTTCAAAACATGCCCATCAAAATTCCAGATGGATTTAAGAAATAATGAACATCAACAGAGAGATCCAGGGTGACATAAAAAGACACGTATTTGATGTCTCCCTGTAAAAGATGGCCTTGTTTGTCTTCAAACGTAACTCATGGTCGAGGCTGGCTGGGTATGGTCCTGTTTAGTTTAATTAAAATGTTCAAAGGACCAACATTTTTTATTAAGCCCGATCCTCAAAGACCAGGGACAATGTGCGTCAGCGCTATTCATCACCCGCCACTGTCAGTGCAGACATGTCACACACACACATACACACACACACACACACACACACACACACACACACACACACACACACACACACACACGAATGCCTACACACACACACACACACACACACACACACAGACACACACGCACTGACACATGCACGCACGCGTGCACACACACACACACACACACACACATCACACATTATTAGTATTATTATATTATTATTATTATGCAGTAACAGTGTAATTCACTTGATCTGGCGCATGCATGGTGAACTTCTTTTTGTTGGCACTGTCCTAATACACTTAGAAAAAAAGGGTTCCTAAAGGGTTATTTGGTTGTCGAAGTGTAGAAACCTTTTGGGTTCCATATAGAACCCTCTGTGGAAAGGGGTCTACTGTATATGGACTCTTCAATGGGTTCTCCCACACAGACAGCCGAAGAACTCTTCCGGGTTCTAGGTAGAACCTTTTTTTGAGAGTGTGCTGTATCTGCTCCTCCTCAATACAGCCTTGCTTTCATGACAGTCAGCAAAACTATTTTTAACATTGCACAATAATATCTGTTTCTTTTCATGTGCAATCTTACCAAACTACAGGGGGAAAATGTTTTGTTTTTTAAAGCAGGGACTACATTTTTGGTAGATGTCAGATGATACTTCCCTCTGTCATTTTGAATATTATTAAGTGCTCTTGACCGACAACTAAATAAGAAAACCCACCGGGCACCCGTGTGTTTGTATGGGAGCCCATTCAGCTGGAAAGAGTCTGCAGCAACAGTGTAGTGAAATGAAGGGAACGCAGAGTGCCAAACCATGGAGAGGCGTCGGGGGCTGTGTCCGCCACATCTACACAAGACCCCAGGCAGAAGGGGGAACCAGCTTTTATGCACTCCCCAATGGCCCCCACGCTCCATCAGCTCTCTCTCTGCTCTCGCATCCGGACACATTGTGCCTCCCTTAATACCCAGTTTTAACACTTCCCTCAAATAGCCCAAGGAAGATTTAGTTTCATGGTGAAAGAAGGTGGCTATACCTGAAAAGGAGGTGCCCCAGGGGCCTGTAGAGGAGAATCTGAGTCTGGGATCAGAGTGTATGGATCACAGCAGAGAGAGAGAGAGAGGGAGGAACTAAGAGAGAGAGATAGAGTAAGGGAGTGATAGAGAGAAAGAAAAAAAGAGACCTGTACAACCGTGGCATTTGATATCTCCTTAGAAATCAAACAGTGATACGTTCTTACATTCAAAGGTCAAAACACAGCTCTCTCTAGCCTGACTAAAGCCAGATGGACACTGCGGTTTTTACAAATGCAGATAATTCCAACCAATGATAGTATTTCATAATACAAGACAAATTCTCCACGTCACGCTGTCTTGATGCAATGAACACTGCCCAAGCAGATAGATAGCTCTCATACTGGAAGATGTGACCAAACCCCCTCTTAACCTCTTCTTATGAAAAAGCTTAAAAAACATAAGGACAATTTTGACGCAATATCCAGACGCGGACAGCAGAAGCTGTCTAATCTTACAAAAGTATTGGAATTTTTAATGATCATGATAATTTCTGCTAGATTGGCCTATAGCAGTGCCAGAGCACCACACGTTTTTCGTCAATTTCATGGTTCCAAACCGAGAATTTGAATTTGACATGTTAATTTGACTGTATTATGTATGTATTCTTTTAAGTATTCTATAAGTATGGTCCCAAGCGCAACTTGTGCCAGTGATTGTCAGAGCACCTCACACTGCATGTGTAGAGAGGAGTCGCGACCACGAAATTGACTAATTTGTGGCTGAAATCACGTAGTGTCTGCCTGGCTTTACGTGATTGATTGTTCTGATTAATTCCCCTAGATGCCCTCTGATATGTCGGGTCCTGAGAGGCCGTGTGTAGATGGGCCAGACTGCGTCCACATACAGCCCAGCCTCTCCCAGCCTCTCCGGTAGCTGATTAGTGTGAGCTGAAATGCTCTACCATGCCCTCTAGATGGAAAGCAGGTTTTTTGAGGTTCCCCCTAGCTTGCCAGAGCCCAATGCCACATCGGGTGCTTGGATAAAGATTGGATAGAAAACTCAAAGCGGGCTGTGTTTTTGCTCATGTTAAAACCCTTCAAACACTAATTTGCGATGTTGCTATTTTAAATAGGGCTCACTTCTCACCGAGGCCCCTTGCCAAGCTGTCAAGTGTGTTTTCCTGATCAGGCCGGAGCTCAGAGACGGTGCAGGGCGGGCGGATCGATTTACCCAGATCTGACAGTCTGGGACTGAACGCCAAACCTTCTCTTCAAGAGCACAATTACAAAAATGGTCCAATGGCTTAGAGAAAAAGAAAAGGTCCAGTTTCAAGCTGGAGACCTTTTTCTGTCTGAGATTAGGATGTGCTACTGCCATATGGCTGGGTCATGGGTCCTGTGTGTGTGTGTGTGTGTGTGTGTGTGTGTGTGTGTGTGTGTGTGTGTGTGTGTGTGTGTGTGTGTGTGTGTGTGTGTGTGTGTGTGTGTGTGTGTGTGTGTGTTATTTGTGTGTTACTTTGGATAATATGTAGGCTGCACTCAAGATATAAAAGCACAGTAGGAGATCAGACTGTTTACTGTTGACTGTTTGATGTTCTCTTGGAAAGTCAGTATTAGCCTGGTCTCAGATCTATATATACTTATTAGTTTGTCAGAGGAGTTTGCTTAAGAACTTACAGATCTGGACAAAATAGGTTCTTAGGAGACCCCTTTAAAAAGTTTTGATTTAGAACCTTTTGGTTTTTCAAATGGTTCTCCTACTACAAGGGGATCTAGTGTGGGACTAGGCTCGTGGTCAGTGTGTTGTTACAGAACAATGCTACATTGAAGGCCACCATGGCAGAGTGACTAAAGTCTAGTGACTGACATGTCAGCCAGGCCACTCATGATTATTGTGGACAGTATTCACTTTGATGACTTATGCTAATGTCTAGCATCCATTGTGCCATTTTTTCCTCTCCAAAGCCCCAGACAATAGACTCAACAAACACTTTGGCCCATTTATAATACAGAGTTACTCCCCTGCAGGCTAACATGCCAAAATCTGGCTTGATCATCCTCTCCATGCCTGTACGATATGTAAGCACCCGCATCCGGACACATTGTGCCTCCCTTAAGCCCTCTGAAACCCAGTCATTATGTATCAATACTCTAATTCATACCATGGAAAAAGTATCCTCTCTGGCCTGAATAATATTAGGAGAAACAAATTTGTATGCAGATGCTTCAATTGAAATCAGATGGACAAGAGGCCATCACACCACATTTGTGGACGGCTTGTCAGATGGAATGAGGACGGGCCCGGCCATGAATGAGCATGTGTGTTGTGTTTGGAGATGTGTGGTAGACGAATGACTGCATTAAGGTTTAGTTACTCATGTTTTCATATGCCTATGGACAGGGTCCAGTTCATCTAATAGCAGACGAGGGCTAGAAATTGCTAAATACAGTCATATGGGAGTTCATCATTCAGAAAAACAAAACAAAAGATGATTACTGTTACCAAAAACATAAACCGCATTAATTTTGCTGGTCTGCAAATGGAACTGAAGAATTTACATTCACAATAAAATCTGACAGACATATGGCTTGTATCTGTAGGGCCTTGGACATTTTGTGCAGTCCAGCAAATACAAGCAATGTCTCTCTGTTCATAAACCAGAGGATATGAGAAAGAGTTTGAGAACAGACAAAGAAATGCAATTTAGAGGTTGAACGTGATTTAATCTAGAAGCATCAGTAATATACCAGTATTATAACATGATTTTATGTCCAGAGGTAACAGCTCATCTAGTTAATTGCAGTTTTGTTTTCAAATAGAAGACATGAGGAAGAGAGACAATAATACAGACATGAGACATGTGAGGGCAGTCGTTATTGTTTCTATTGGTGTTATTGTGATACCATTCCATGAAATAAATCTGTTCTGTTAAGTATTATGTACTGTCTTGTACATGTACTGTAGTTCAAATATAGCAAATATAATTGGTTAATAATCCTCTGAATATGGCTTCTTTGCGTTTAAGTATTGATAGATACTGTATCTGTGAACATAACCAAGTACACTGAGGTAACGCTGACCTTTATTTCATTGGGCAAACTTTACAGAAACATCAAATGCATGAAGACTACCTGAGTTTGTATACCTTTAAAAGCTAAACAGAGTGCATTGACTGAGGGTGCGGCCCTGCGTTTGTACCTGACCGCAGTTATGGTCTCAAACACACACACACACACACACACACACACACACACACACACACACACACACACACACACACACACACACACGTACACACACACACATACACACACAGACACACACACACACACACACACACATACATACTCACACACACAAACACCACACCGCTCCCTTCTGAACAGCTGGGGGTGTTTGCTGTGCGAGTAGGTCGTTCGTTCTCCTCTCTCTCTCTCTCTCTCTCTCTCTCTCTCTCTCTCTCTCTCTCCCACACAATGGTCTGTGCACTGTCTGTGTTTGCACTGCGCCCAGTTCAAACAGGCCATGTTTCCGTCCCATACTCATTCAACCACATTCAAAGCCTCGCTTTTGTTAGCATACAGCCCAGAGAAGGCCTCTGAACACAATCACTTGAAAAACAAGAGTTCATTGAGAAATCAATTGGAATCTCAGTAATGTACATAACATGTTTCCCTCAATGTTGTGTGTCATTCATTGACAATGTTTTGGTATTCCAAGCAGAGTCACACTCATGCAAATGTTGGGTTGATAATAACAAAATGCCTGTACTGTACAAGTAGAGATGTTAGGTAGATGTTAGTGCAGTAAGGTAGATGTTAGTGCAGTAAGTTTTCATTTATGATTGTTTCATAAGAGGAAATATCTCTTTCTTCTTCACTTCAATCTGTGCCTTTAACGTCTACTCTGCCCCTTATTGATTCACACAGTTTCACTTGAATGTTTTACTTGGCAGTTTGAGGCTCTTATTCATACATGGGCTGATATGTTTAGATATAAGATTGTGGTTTTCCTTCTTGGCACTGTCACAGGGGCCTTTCATATGTAATCATAACATCAAACACAGAGTATTGTCATCACGGCAGGTCCTCCATTTCTTTCACCCATTTCCATTGATGGCATGGCAAATCTTGTGTGGACTAATGCTGGACTAACATATTGCGGTACTAAAAAACGTTTCTTAAAAATCTGTGCCATTCTCAAAAGACAGGGTAGGGGTTTGATGAATTATATCGACATACCGTAATAATTATACAACTTTGTAAAAAGCAATTAGTTCAGCAAGTCAACTTCTAAAACACTTAACATATTTTAGTAACACTTGATGCTATACTATTGCTACATGTTACGGTATACTGACACCTGACACAGAACAAATGAACAGTGTGTGTGCGTGTGTATGTGTGTGTGTGTTTGTGTGTGTGTGTGTACAGTACGTGCAGGAATATATGAATGTGTGTGTGTGTGTGTGTGTGTGTGTGTGTGTGTGTGTGTGTGTGTGTGCATGCATGTGTGCGTGTGAAGTGGGTGTCCTCGGTGAGTTCAGAGTGTCCTGGTATACGCCCTGGCCTCAACTTTGGCATGGGGCAGCTTGTCAAACACAGGTCCCCTTTGTTGTGTCTGCAGGAGACTGCCTCTGCCTTGCCTCACACACAAAGGAATGTTTAGTTGGATACGTTACACACTGCTGACACACACTGACTTCACAACAGTTACCCAACATCTCAATCAGGTCAGGAGATCACTTGGCACTTGTATCGTTAGGGGTCATTTTGTAGAGGTTGCTGGGCAACCTTGTGTGAAGGTTTTTTATTAAATCATTAATGTGTACAATACCTTTGTGCAATTCAGTCCACGTGTTTGCGAGTAAACATTGTTAATAATACATGTATTCAAAACAGTATATCAATGGCCATTTGTACTCAACGCACACACACACTCCATTTCAACTCCCATCTTGTTAGCCGGCGGTGAACCCCACGCTTGTCTCTCACTGTTTGTGAGTGGATGAAAAGGCTGCTTTGTTGTCATTCAGTAATGGAGCATCATAGTGAGCTCGACTTCCTGTGAGAAATGACTGTTATTTCAACTCAGGCGAGTTTGGGTGCCTGTGGTTTGTCTGTCTGTCTGTCTCTGTCTGTCTGTCTGCCCCCTGGCTTCCCCTCCGCCCGCGTGTGAAAAGGAAGTAGACAGTATCCGCAGAGATGGGAGGAGAGTGACAGTGACCATGGACGGCCCAGACCACCCTCCCCCCATGCCTGGAGGCTGAACTCTAGTAGAACTGCAGCAGAGTGCATTCTGGGTTCCTCAACAGAAAGTCAAAGGGCACATTTGGGTTCTGTTGTGGAGTTGGTTTTTGGTCTGCGTCTGTCTGTCTGTCTGTCGGCCGTCTCTCCAGTGCTGTGCGGCAGAGGTGACAACAACGGGCGGCCAAAAGGGGAGCCATCCCCTAGGCCACGCTGGAGCCATTACATCAGCTGCCACAGAGAATGACAATGACATTTTCAGTCAAAGCGTAACGTAACCCGGCTATAAACCGGAGCTGTTCGACATGAAAGGCAACCCATTTGGTTTTATTTTGCTGTGGTGCATGAGTTCACTACATGTGTTTTCTCTGAGAATTAAAGGACGGTTTTGTTAGAGCTGCCTTTAGACAATTACACAGAGGCCGCACTTCAAGTGTAAAACTCGTCATCAACTGCTGCAAAGAGGCCCCTGTCAAGAGGGAGTCGTAATCCTTTGGAGTGCTGTGTAATTGTCATACAGCAGGCATTTATGTGGAAGAAGTTACTATGACTCTGTTTAACGCCCAGGGGGCATACTCTTTACAGTATAATAGAATTTGGGATCAATAGTTAACATACAGTGGGGCCCTCAAAATAATTACTTTAAAGCATCTTGTTTGAAGCCAGGGGTCACCATCATGGACACCATTGATATTGGGTTCAGTTTCTTACAAATTGTATGTTTATATGACCTAATTTTAGTCTCTTTTGCACATAAATAAATTCAGTAGAACATGTCAGCGTTTAAGTGACCGTTAGGACAAAGAAACAAAGAATCTCCAGCTTCTCCACACAAGCTTTTCCTTTGGGATTTATTTCTTCTGCACAGAATTTATTTGCTTTTGGTCAAAATCGGCCACCTCCATATCTGCCGAAGCCAATATTACACCAGGGAGTGGTTGGCTTTGAGTGGATTAAGACTTTTCCATTGACCAGCGGTTTGCAGAGGTTATAATCTTGGTCCGCATCGAGAGATTTCCCGTTAAGCCCAGGAAAGCTGTCAAATGCTACTTACCGGAATCCAGTGGAATTTGTAGCTACTGTAGCACACGTTGGCAGCAACGTGGACACAAAGCTCACAGGAAGTGGCAGATAGTGCTGTGGACAATGAGGGTCCTCTTTCACTCATGGCCGATCAGGGCAATAAACTTGTATTTCTTTCATCGTAATTTCACTGAAAACATGGCCGTAATGGCTCCCTAATGTACATAGGCCAGGGCCTGGCGCCGAATCATTGTCAGACAGATAAATCATTTCAACCAAGTGATTAAATTTATTGAGGGATATATTGATGCTAAATGGGTGGTTGCCTTTCATTGCAATTACATTTCAAGTTATGATATCTCTGGGTATCTCTGTGGGGTTCAATAGATTGGAACAATATGTTGTGGTCCTATATCATCCTCTACGATCTTCTAGGTTTTTAGGTACTCCTTTTTTATGTGGGTATATTTGCTAAATCTATCTAAAAAGTGACACCATCAGTACTTTATGTTTAAATTTGTTTAATATTACATTTTCATGTCTTGAATTATGTAGCCATTTCTGTAAAGAAATGTTGAACATGTTGATGAAAATATCCTTCTCTGTACTTTAAAGTAAAACATCTACTATCATAGTCACATGCTTTACTAACATGCTGTCAGCAAAAGGTAAAGGTAAAGCTCTCCACTATGCCATTTAGAGGTCCAAATCAAACTTGCCTGTGGGATCAAAAGTTGACATTTGGGGTTATTGGAAGACATGGAAGTACATAAGAGGTTCCCAAATAACCCAGTAGATGGAGACAAAGCATGGTGAACAGTCAAACCGTATACAATATTGGTTATTGGACTGAGAGTGTTTCCTCTGAATATCTGTGCTGTTACTGTCTACATTGCCTACATATATATATACCCATATCACCACAGTGGAAGGTACTATGTTGACAGTTTCATGAGTTTTATATGATTTATTGGGTCTGTAAAAAGTTTACATTTGATCTCTTTGGAGACATCAATAAGCCAGTTCTCAATTAGAAGAATGCTAAATCCAGAATGCAGAAAGCATTCACTATTTGTTGTGATTTACAATCAAACACATACACGCGCACGCGCGTACACACACACACACACACACACACACACACACACACACACACACACACACACACACACACACACACACACACACACACGATGATCACATTTTGATGTTTTATCAGCAATCCCCACAAGAGGGTACTATTTCATAAGTATTCACATAGTGTGATGAATGAGGTCTTACAACCCAATTGTGGAATGGATCTGGGCTGGAGTTCTGACTGTCCTGCAGTCATTCCGCCATCTTAATTGCTACCGTCTTTGTAGGAATACCCCGCGCTATATAACACTCTTATACTTTCATCTCCTGATTCTTCACTTGCCTATGCACATACATCCATTAAAGTATTCTACAAAACGATTGATCTACATATTCAAAATGTACTTATATTTAATTTGCGTACATATGTACTTGAATATACTTACAAAGACTATACTTGAATTGTAAGTCCTTTAATTTGTAATGGTTTGTAATTCAATGTACCTTATCAAATAATTCACGAAATTGGATAATGTATCAACAGTGTTACCCTTCGGTTTGGTGTATTTAGTTGCTCCCATTACCTAAAACAATACAAATGTAATACAAATAAAAAACTATAATATACCCGATATGCCACAATAATACAACTGATAGCATCACACATTCAACTGACAGTAATTATCTAACATAATGGAATTTCACAATTTTAGTATACTTACAGCACAGATAAGTGGACAGATAAGTGTATGACTTTCTATTCAAACTGCACTTGAAGTATACTACATGGGAGTTTAAAGCATTCTGTGAACATATGTATAGTGTAGTACTGTATACTTTAATTTCACTACTAGGGGTCGAAGCAACACAGTTCTGGCGACTACAGTATATTATATACATCTTATGGAAAGTGGCTAGTCTCTTACTGATTACTTGAAATTAAATCAAGACATCATACGATAACATAGTGGTCCTTGGCTTTCAATAGAAAGCACTAATTGTATGTAAATGAGCATGGTAGACCTTTATAGTTAAACCAAATAGCTATTAGCCAATAATTAAATGACGTTAATTCATGAGCATGGCAAACATAAATAAAAAGAAAGCCAAATCCATAGAGAAACTTTGTTTTTATTAACATTTGAAAACATTTGAAACATACAGTCAATTTCAAAGCTGGATCATCTTATTGAAATTGTATTTTCAAGAGACATTACCTGAAGTGTTAAGAATCCTCCTTCTTCGGCAGCTGATGAAGCACGTGATCAGATATCAACTAGGTTTGGAGTGTAGACAGATGACCTGGTTTCAATGCTCTAATGTACTGTAAATTATCTTATGTAGCTGGTGCCCCCTGCTGTTTATCTGGTGTAGTATTGCTGCCCTTCAGGGAAGGCAGTAGGTTGTACAGTTATCTCCTGATGGGGCAAAATCACTACCCTGAAACCACACAACCTACTACCTCACCCCGTGCGAACATCAGAGAGGGAGAGCAGGCCCAACATGGTTGTAAAATAAATCCTTGTGACATGCAGTATCTGTGTCGCTGTCAAATTCACAATAACATAATGTTTTTTAATAATGGGTTAATGTCTTTGCTTGAATAACCTTGCATTCTATTTTTGGCTTCCACTTTTTTGTTTGCTCACCTCAATAATCTAAAACCAACCTCTACAAATAGCCTGCAATGTAAATTGCGAAAGCTGTATACCATCCATCTTGATGCATGCAACTGGATATCCGAGGAGAACACAGACAAAAACATGAAAGTTGAAGTTGACAAGGCAAAAAGACACACACTAACTTAAAGACAAACACTTGCCTGTAGAGTATATAAAAAAATACATACAAACAGTATTACTGACATAAAAAAGCCAAATAGGTCATAGACAGACTACAGTATATCAAATAACATACAGTACATATTATCAACCATGTAATGCAACTTTGATAGGTACATGGTAGATACAGTCTTCCCATGGAGTCCAGACCACGAGTGCTCCTCGGTGACATTACAGCCACTTCAGGAAAGACAGTAAGTTGTATAGTTATCTGACAGGAAGGGTCGAACCCTAAAACTATACAACCTACTACCTCACCCCAAAGGACAGTCTTATTTCACCCAGCGGTCCAACCCTGGTCCCGTTCAGACAGTAAGCCAGCTTTTTCAATACACCTTAATAGACAGAGAACAATGGTTAAGATTCACGACAATCAGAATCAGAAGCATTCACCTAAGCTCTAACGTGCTTAATCTTTAGTCTGACACATAATAATTCTAGTGTGGCCTTGCTAAATTGAACACTGTGTTTCTCTGAATGTCCTGATCCAACACTGGGCACAGTATGTCTCAAACAAATGACATGGCCCACAATTTCCATATCCAAATGTGCCTATATATCACACACTGCCATAGCATCTGTGATATTTCAGTATGAAAGGCAGGCAAAGTAAAGATTTCATCACAGTCAAATTGTGAGTCAACATGAGTCACAATGTGGTAACTTTCTAGATAGAAGACACCCTTCTTTGTGTAACAGAGGTGGTATGGTGACCACATACACATGATTATGTGAGACCTGTGTTCGAATTCTGCCTCAGTTACATATGTCTGCATCCCTCCCAATCTCTCAGAGACCTAGTGGCTCTAGCTCAGAGAGGAGTGTGTTAACTCGTTCTGGTGGTGGACAGTGTAGTCCAACAAGTTCATATCCTGGCCCACATGTGCAACGCAGAGCGGTGCAGCTGCTGCTGTTAATGTTTCTCACCTGCTACCTAACACGCAGAGAGGGGGAAAAACACTGGCCTATCGCCTCCTCCCTCCATCATGGTTTCAGCAGCTTGTCAGGTAGCCTCCATCTGAAAAGACCCAAGAGGGTTAGGGTTAGTTACATCTGCCAAGGGAAAACTTCGACTTCAACTCAATAGCTTTAATATCTGAACAAGGACTTTGTGAAGCTCAATGTAAAACCCCTGGTACTGTAGTCGTAAATGAGAGTGTGTTCTCGATCAGCTTGCCTGAGAGACAATGTCTGTGTTGTGTATGTGCAGACAGGCACCTTGATGTGCCTACTGTATGTGTTTCTGTGTTGATGGGTGAGTGCAGGCACACATGCACACACACACACACACACACACACACACACACACACACACACACACACACACACATATCGCTCCCTACACATCATATCGCTCCAATCTAAACTGGCATGTACCTCCACTGAAAAATCATTGTGCTAGGAGAAGGAGAGTACAGTACAGAAGGTCTTGAGAGGCCCCATTGTATCTGCTCAGTGGTGAGGTGCAGTCTGCTTGCATTATTCAACACTGCCTTACTTACAGCTCTGAGGAGTGGATAGCTGGTTTTAAGTATGCATACTCACAGTCTCCAGTCTCACACAAAGACAAACACACAGAAACACAGACACAAGCAGATACACATGCACACACACATACACACACACACACACACACACACACACACACACACACACACACACACACACACACACACACACACACACACACACACACACACACACACGCTCTGCACTGCTCTCTCTTGACCAAGATATGGTAATTTCATTCGAGAGGCCATTTCAAACTGAACCTAACTGTACACTGTCAAATAAAAGTTAGATAAGATAAGGTCAAGACATCTGTCCTCAACTCTCTGACTGGACACTACAATCTAATAAGGCAGATGGGTTTAGGGATATGTTAGAAAGTGATTGCTTTGAACTTGAGCCAGCGGACAGACACTGTCTAACTAGAAGTGCGCAATGCACGCACGCACGCACGCGCACACGCACACATACACACACGCGCGCACACACACACACACACACACACACACACACACACACACACACACACACACACACACACACACACACACACACACACATACACACACACACACACACACACACACACACACACACACACACACACACACACACACACACACACACACACACATAATGTACACAGAACTGTTATGCAATATAATCTAAAAACACCCTCTTCAGTGGGAGTGTGGCCACCTGAAAATTCCGTGAAGAGAGCACAGCTTTTTAAGAGCATGCAACCTCAGCAAACACTTCTTCACTTTTAACCGGAGCATCTGTAACTGATATCCCCCCTCTGCCCCCTCTGCCTCTTCCATTAGCTGTGTAAAGGCAGAGGCTCAAAAACAGGCCCTCCATACCTCCCCTGCACGCACGCACACTGTACAGTAGACTACAAGTGCACATCTCTGCCCCTCCTGCATCCACCCCCTTTCCTCTTACCCCATGGGCCAGACTTACACCCCCTGTCTACACCCTTCCTGTCATGAAGCCCTCTTGTACAGGGTTTACGTGTGTGTTTGTGTGTCTGTGTGTGTGTGTGTGTGTGTGTGTGTGTGTGTGTGTGTGTGTGTGTGTGTGTGTGTGCGTGTTTGTACATGAACGTGTGTTTGTGTGTGTGGATGAGTGTGTGTACAGTATGTGCGCGTGTGTGCGTGTGTGAAGTAGTGAAGGGGGTGCCTGGGTGCAGACATGAGGAATCCAGACAGACAGGTCGGAGCGTTTAAAAAGGGAAGCATGGCTTATCTATCCCCCACCCACCTCGAGAGGGAGCAGGCATGGACATCTATTTATACCAGGGTCAGGGGGGGTAGAGGTGGGGTGGGGGGCTTGGCCAGGTCTTGTTACACATGCCAGGGGATGGCTAGGGTGAGCAGTGGGGGGATTCTGGTCAAAGTCAGACATGCTGACCTCCCAATAACCTCTGGGACTGATATGGGCCCTACAAAGCGCACTGTGTGTGTGTGTGTGTGTGTGTGTGTGTGTGTGTGTGTGTATGTGTGTGTGTGTGTGGAGGGGGGGGGTATGATATGAGTGATATTCATTGTTCATTTAGGGTTAGGGTTAGTTTGGTATGTTATGGTCTCAAACACAAACACACACACACACACGCACGCGCACGCGCACGCGCACGCACACGCACACGCACACACACACACACACACACACACACACACATACACAAACCCTAGTGTGTACAAAATCCTCTCCCTCACAGACAGACAGTATTACCACGCTCAGTCAGGAAGCTGGATTAATCAAGGTTAGGTGATGTAGCCTATCTTTAGAGAAGAAAAATGACCTCAGTCATTGCAGTGACAGGGCACACAGCAGGGGTCACCCAGAGGAGTGAGCTTTAGTCGCCAGCTGCTTCTCATCTCTCACACACACACACACACACACACACACACACACACACACACACACACACACACACACACACACACACACTTAATTACCCTGCTAAAAAGACGAACATTGTCTCAACTGTACTGTACATGTACTGTAGTACAAGGTACAACACCAAGTACCTGATTCTTTTAATGGAATATGTTACAGTTTATAGAGCATTGTTTCATAGTGATGAGACACAACAGAGAAATATGCTACATTATCCTCTCTAAGGGCAAACACAGAATGGCTAGCCATCATAATGGAGTCCCCAGGCTTACTGTGATCACCTACTGTACAGTATGTCTCATGGCTCCTGGTTACCCCTGGTTGGTTAAAGTACCTTTGTATCTACGGTATTGTAAGTAATCTACACCATGTCTTTATAAAGGCCACTACTGCTAAGAGTGCCACTGTGTAGCCATTAGCCACCATGCTAATAGAGGTTAGCGATGCGTCTTCATGGTGACCTGTAGGGGCCTTGTCCATTAGGACAAATCAACAGTTGAGACGCAAAGGTCGGTCGACCTGCCCTAGCTGCCCCCTCTCTGTCGAACTGTGCCCCAGGCTAACAGGCTCGCGCTGTATGGGAGACAGGGGCTGCATCTGTCGCTAGCTATTTATAGAGGGTGGGACACATACCTCTCCCTCGCTCTGAACTTTACTGGCAGACTGGCAGAGTGGGCAGACTGCAGATATATAGTACATAACCTTGAGGAGTATGTTTGCAGCTGATACAGTCAGCTAACAGTTGGCTACTGTTAGCTACAGTATTTGGTTCACATCTGCTGTGTTGGGGAAACAGAATGATGAAAAATACAGAGATAGGAATATGAATGAATACAGAAAAGTTCAGATGTATATCAAAGAGAATCTGGGGTCTTGAATCCACTTTGACTGTGCCTCGGGCGTGTGTGTGTGTGTGTGTGTGTGTGTGTGTGTGTGTGTGTGTGTGTGTGTGTGTGTGTGTGTGTGTGTGTGTGTGTGTGTGTCAGTGCCTGCGAGTGTGAGATATGTGACCATGTTGCGCGGCCATCTGCTCTGTATAAGCATAAACAAATGCAGGCCTGCAAAAGGCCAGCTTAGCTGTATCGTTTCCAAAAAGTCTGGGCTTTATTCTCCGGGTAGACGCTACAGAGATAAGTCTAAAACGGGTACGGTTATGCAATATCATTCATAATTCATTCCACAAATACAATATGGTCGTCATTCTGTGCCATACGGTAACACATGGGCAGATTAGAGAAGTGAGTGCAAAGGGGCACAGGGTGCAGACTGAGCTGAGGGGGCATTGGCTGTTTCAAATGGAGCATGTCTGTACAGTCTTGTAAAAGCCTCTTCGCTTTTGGTCTATGCAATCTTCCACACTGCTGGAAGGGGTGCATCTGGGCATGCTAACACTGCTAAGTAAAGCAGGATGGCTAAGCAGTTAGTTAGCTTAGCATTGCTAAAGAGGGTTGGGGGTTCTTAAGGATTCTCCGACATTGCTAAAGAGAGCAGGATGGATAAGCAGTTAGCTTAACATTTCTAACAATAGTGTGAGGTTTGAGCAGTCTCCAGCATTGCTAAACAGAGCAGGATGGCTACGCTTGCTAAAGAGCGTGGGGTCTGAAGCAGTCCTCAGCATTGCTAAAGAGAGCAGGGGCGTATGACTGTATGGTTCTGGATAGCCCTGGTCTTAGGGCCAGGCAGCAGGGGACATATGTACCATATGCCTGTGTAATCGAATGCCTGGCATGTGCAGAATTCCAGAGCCGCGGGCAGCAGCACTGCCTGAGGACAGATGGTTGGGTTGGGGCAGAGGCTGCAGTTATACAGACACTGTAGCAGAGGCAGGGGCAGGGGTGGGGGTTAAGTGGGGCAGATACTCAAGACAGAGGTAGGAGGAGAGGAGCAGGGCAGGGCAGGGATAGGACCAGGGGACCATGGACTGAAGTCAAGCCCTGTCCATGCACTCCCTGCCTCTTCTGCACTGTAAGCAGGCAGGTTGTGGTACGGGGCCAGGCTGCTGGGGGAGCCGGGGCGGGGTACAGAAAGGGGGTGTAGTGGTGGGGGCTGGTGCATGCAGCTGCAGGTCCTGCCAACACATTTTGCGCCAATGGAAAATAACAGTTTATGGCGTCCACCCAAGGTCAGCTCTTTGAGAAGAGGAGCTGGGAAGGGTCCAGAGGCGCTGCAAGGCTGCTTGTTTGTATGCAGTCAGTCGGCAACAATTAAACACCCGGCATAAGAAAGACCAGATTCTGTATTCCTATCACTGTACTGTATATTACACCCTGCCCCCCCCACCCCCCCGGAGGAGTGCCCTCCTCTTTTCTCTTCTCTCCACCCCCTCTAGCCTACCCTATCCCCACACTTACACTCTCTCTCTCTCTCTCTCTCTCTCTCTCTCTTTCTCTCTTTCTCTCTCTCTCTCTCTCTCTCATCCTGCTACCTGACTACTTTGGCAGAGACACACAAAATGGCCGAGGGGAGCTACGAGGCAAGGAAAGGAAGCCATTTTCTAATGGCTCCAGGCAGAGAGATAGCAGTGGCTGGCTGGAGTCGGGACTTCTTATGCCCCAGTGGATTCTGAAGATTAAGTAGGGAGTGTTTGAGTGCGCACGTGCGTGTGTGTGTGTGCGCACGTGCGTGTGTGTGTGTGTGTGTGTGTGTGTGTGTGTGCGCGCACGCATGCATGTTGGAATATGTGTGTTTTTTGGTATACACTGTATTGTCTATTTTGTGGGAACACCTGCCCTTGCAAAAATATGAGGCAGACAAACTGTTTTGATCAAGGCTTAAGAAAAGTGTTACAGTATAATAAGATCAAGTCAAGTACCTTTTCTTTGCAAGTTTGTATCATAACTTCATAATATAATGAGTAGAAAAGATACGCAAAAATATAAAACAGACATTGGGTGTTCACATACTGTATCTCATGATAGATGAGTGTTTATTATTATATATTATGAGTATAATATAATACATAAAAAAAAGAAGTTACTTACTGTTTGGGCTACCCCTCTGGCCGATCATGGCTTCACTGATTGGCCACTTGTCCTCCTGTGTCAATGGCTGGGAACTGATTCAGTCATGTAGCCCAGAAATAGAGAGAGAGGGAGAGAGAGAAGGGGGGAGAGAGAAAGAGAGAGAGCTCAGTCTGGGCCAGGGGTAGGGGCTCCTCTGTACCCTGTTTACTAATAACCTCGCCCCACGGTCTCGCCTGGCCAAGGAAACTCATTAGTGGAGCATGTAACACACCACACCCTCTCTGCTCCGCTCAACACTCGCCAAGTCTCCCTGCCGCATGCTCACCCAACACCAACACCAACACCAACACACCGGCCTCACTGTGTCCTCAGCCAAGCCTCCTGTCACCCACATGAGTGTGTGTGTATGTGTGTGTGTGTGTGTGTGTGTGTGTGTGTGTGTGTGTGTGTGTGCGTGCGTGCGTGCGTGCGTGCGTGCGTGCGTGCGTGCGTGCGTGCGTGCGTGCGTGCGTGCGTGTGTGTGTACTATGTGACTGTATTATGTACATGGGTAAAGTGGTGTGTGGGTGTGTGTATGTGTACATAAATACATGAACAGATGCACATATACAGTGTGTACTTTGCATGTACTGTACACTGTACGCTCCAGCATACAGTATGTGAGTGTGTGTATTTGAGCATATCTAACATGCGAGTGCGAGTGTTTGGAGGTGAAAAGCGGGAAGGACGGCGGGGATAATTAGTCAACTCTCCGATTGCAGAAGAGCTGTCGTTTTGGACTTGAGGAGAGCACCAATTACAGGCCTCCACTTAGTGCCGCAGCTGAAGGGTGATAATTCTGTACAATGACGCTAATTGCAGCAGTGAACGTGGCCTTGTCGAGGCAGGGTCTTTTATATATTGTTTCTAACATTTGTAATTACAGTGCAGGGCGTTGGCACCGTTCCAGTGTATGTTTATGGCCAGTGAGTAACCCAACTCCTCTGGTCATGGAGGGAGATTCATATCAACACAGTCTGTACTGCAATGTAGTGTGCTGCATGTGTTGACGACTTTTGAAGAGGACGGGACATACTGTATTGTGCTTTCGGTAATAGGTGATCAGGAATTGTAGTCTATACTGCAGTACATGCATGAACATCCTATAGTCACTGGTTTACCAGTTACCATTACACTAAATAATAATAATAAAAAAAAAAAAACTAGTTTAGGTGTATGGCAGGGAACGTACTAAACCTGAAACATTTTGACATTTATTATTATATGGTTAAAAAAAACATTTGGGGACTTGAATCAGTCGTATTTGTTTTGGGTTTTGTTTAAACAGTATGATATCACTCAAAAGTGCACTCTTGTACCAACAATTTACAGCTTATTTTGGTGAGCTGAAGACTCTTTGAGAAAATGGTGGTGAGGAGAGGGATGTGACTGGAAGAATTAGTAAGGAGGAGAGTTCTGGAAAAGCCTTCCGACACTTTCTGCTCCCCTACCTCTAACTTTACACATTTTGCAGAGTCAGCAATTTTACTATGACAATATCGCCATGGCGACGACGGAGGCCAAGAAACAGAGGTAATATATGAGCACTGGAAAGAAACCTAGGACAGGCTCAGCTGAATGTAATATCTGGAATATCGCTTTGCCTGGCAGGTACATAAAACAAGCGGCCATCCAAAACTATGTGTACTGAGGGACGGACGTGCTGCGTTCGGACGCGAAGCACCACCGACTAAAAAGCCCTCTCAAACATGCAGAACTGCCTGAAGCCAAGCAGGGAGCTCCAAAGTGTGCTGTTTTATTTCTTCAGTGATTTGAAACTCTCACTTGACCTTGGCCTTTAGGTAAGAGGAGGTAAAGCAATCGCTTGCGGGTCAAAGTTGAGCCAGCAAGGTTCCTGAATGGGGGACTTACAAAGACTAAATCTACATCATCCCCCAAACTCTCCCCTGGTCCAATATTATGTAATTACTACTGTGCTCAGCGTCTCTGCGGAGTTGGTGTGGTTTCATGGATAAATCGCATGTGACGTCCCAGCTGACATCCCGATAAACTCTGGGAGAATAAAATGGCCCCCAAGCCTCAGTGGTCAGCGGCATTATGGGCTAATGGTTTCCATGTGTGAGGAGAGGAGGAGAGAGGAGAAGAGAGAAGGTAAGGCTAGGCTGGAGGGGGGAAACCTGCACAATCTCTGCTCTGCTCTGG
Organism: Argentina silus; assembly: GCF_951799395.1. Lineage (NCBI taxonomy): Eukaryota > Metazoa > Chordata > Actinopteri > Argentiniformes > Argentinidae > Argentina > Argentina silus. The sequence goes on along the minus strand of NC_139657.1, from coordinate 21,854,388 downwards.
CCTGGCCCACATGTACTCTGCTGGAATTCTCCTCTCAACAGAGAGGGGCCGACCTGTAGTGGCCACTGTTACCCAACCCTTCACCTACGTCCGGAGACCTAGGGTGCTCACTCTGTACTCTCACTCCAATGTAAAAATGGCAAGGGTTGAAAATCTCAGTCCGTTTCGAATCCAACGAGCGGCGACTTGTTTGAGCTGCTGATCTACAATGTTGACTTGAGCAATCTGTCAGCGACACAAGAGGATCTGGTTCTTGGTGCAACTGCAGACCCACCATATTCCTATACACCTCTGTTCAAGATAGTGTAAATATCTTCTTTGGAACCTGGGAGCTACAATACTGTACAGTATACCTCATCTCCAGCTGAGAAAACAGTCCCATGTTTGCACAACTTTTTCAGTGTTGCAAAAGCTAACAGCAACAGTTTGCCAAAAAAACAAGTCTCCATCCTGCATAGTGTGTCTGATCTGTGTGGTCACCCTTATGCATTATCTTATTCATAACTGCAAAAGTAATGTGATTGTGCAAAATCTGACAAACAGGGTATATTTGAGTAATCAAAGTAAGCAAAACTGGACTGAATATGATATTAAATAATCATGCACTGCATATACGAAAATATCATCTGATCAATCAGATGAATAAATGAAACATAAAACCCAGTGTACAGTAGAGAACAGTACAGTATGTCACAAGCCTAATGACTGGTTTTGAACCAGCAGAATGTCTCACTTCATCATGGCAAATTCATTTGTGGTGAGCCATCTGGTCCAAGATGCCCACAATCCATGGCTCAGATCGGAGGGTAACAGAAATCAAAAGGAATCGAATTATCTTAAACACCAATTTCTCCATTTAACAAATCAGGCAAAGTATTGGTGGTTTATGATTATGCTGTGCTGGTGGGTGATTCATTTTCAGCATGTGAATCACTGGTATGAATACAGAGGACTATACCACATGACTCAAACCACAGACTCAGTGCCCTAAAAGACAAACTGGTAAAATGCATATAAATGAGAGACCTACTGTACGTACCACATACATTACTACAAGCAAAACATACTAGTAATATCAGAAGAATAAAGGGTTAATTAGATTGTTGCTGTTTTCAACCTTATCTCTTTGACAAATTTGAATTTCAAAAATAGAAATATCTTGCAAAAACTACATGTTTAGCTAAAAATGAGTAATATTTGACAATATCTCCTGATCAGTTGCAAAGCACAATTTCCACCAGGCTTGTTATTCTTTAGGACAGATCTGTTTTCTCTTACTGAATGACTGATAACATATCATTCCATGCTAACAAAAGTGAGTAAAAATGATTTACTGTACAATGCAATGAAAGCACATATTATTAGTTACTCTGACAGACACATATAATTTACTAATTTAATGACTGAATTATACATAATGATGGCTGCTCTGTTTTCATAAACTCCAAGCAGTGGTAAATGTTATTTGTCTAGAACAGTGGTTCCCAAACTTTTAACAGTCATGTACCCCCTGTTGGTTATTTTGTAGCCTAATTGATATTCTATGAACATTATCCCTTACATATTAGACATTGTGATAATATTATTCTGTTGGATAGGGTGCATGCATTTATTTTTGGTACCGAGACTGCAGTCGGCTATTCAACAGGACTGTTTGGGAAGGTAAATCACAGATTTATTTTGCGTACCCGCTAGATCGATCCACGTATCCCTGGGGGTACGCGTACCCCACTTTGACAATAGTGGGTCTAGAACCATAATTTAGGGGTACATTGGGTTGCACACACAAATTCTAACTGTGAGAAACTAACTCCAAATGGATTTTTGTAATTGCATTAGGACAGCTTAGGTACAATATTTGCACAAAGCAATCATATGCCGTTTCTTAAACCATGAGATGATCTCCAGCAGTCTGACAAAGCCACTAAACTGCTATGATAGATTATGTGCTACGAATATCAAAGACAGGTCTTCACTGTAATTAAACTGGAATAAAGCACTGCCTTGTCAACCAATGAAATTACTCTCACACACGCACACACACTTGCACACACACACACACACACACACACACACACACACACACACACACACACACATACACACACACACACACACACACACACACACACACACACACACACAGACACACAGACACACACACACACACACACACACACACACACACACACACACACACACACATGCAAAGGTAATTTCAGACAGATAGATTCTCTATTCTAACAATTGTGTCATAAGTAAAGAGTCAAGTTCATGGCTATTTCACCAAATATGGAATAATAAATTAAACACATATGTAAAAAGGTCATCTAGTGTACATTTGGGGGATCATACTGTATACACTGTATATGTTTAATGGTAATTACACAATTCATTTGATTGCAATTTGTCCATCAACAAACTGTGCATGTGCATTATTTAATTAACTGAATTGCATCCATGTATGTTTAATTCGTATCTATTTATTTTGGGTTCCAGAGTTGAGGGACTATATAATATATATTGGAATATAATTAACTGTGTTACACCAAATAAGTATGTATTTACTTTGTCAATTTTACTTTAAGAAACAAGAGAAAATGTCTACTTATCACTACCCCCTCAGTGCACATTGCATATTAGTAATAGTAAATAATAACCAAATTATCTCAACAACATACTGTAGATGCTTGCAATAAAACTAACATACTATGATAAAGTGTAAGCACACAAACAAACATCAAACATTTGCCCTCTGTTGAATACAATCATTTTTTGATTTGATTTTACAAACCCCTACCAAAAAACAAATCTCAGTGATCGTTTTCCTGCAAATACAGAGTTCATCTAAAAATGCAGGGACTTCCATTGGGCCTTCCATAACTGCACTCCAAACAGGGAATCACAATACCAACCCAATGGAAGTTCCAAGTTCAGGCTTGAGTTCAAGTTCATGTTCAAGTTCGTCTGCTCAAGTTCAAGTTCATGGAATTCCTTTTTTCACCAATGCCTTTTTTTAAAGAGGAATTTCTTTGCTCAGCAGTAATAAACTACTTATGTTATTGTTATCAGAAAAGAAATCCAGCGAAATGTATTTAATGGTTAATTGGGATAAAACTAAAAACAGTTAGTTATTTAAAAATCCATAAGTTTATATATTACGATCACACTTTGGCAAAATTCATGTGCACTTTCAGTCATCATCAATTGAAACTAATACAGCAAGATGCATACAGAAAATAAAAACATTAAATTAATTGTGCTTTTTAGACTTGCATTGACACTATACTGTAGTACTTAATGTTAGACCTGAAAAACAGGGCGACTGGAATGAAATAAAGTGTGTGGACAAGCTGGTGCTCTAGCTTGCACGTGGTGGTGGTGGTGGTGGTGGTGGTGGTGGTAGTGGTAGTGGTGGTAGTGGTGTGTGTGTGTGTGTGTGTGTGTGTGTGTGTGTGTGTGTGTGTGTGTGTGTGTGTGTGTGTGTGTGTGTGTGTGTGTGTGTGTGTGTGTGTGCTTGCTAAGTCTGACCAAATGATTTTCTGTGTCTGTGTGTATCTACAGTATACTCTACTTTGCTTCAATACCCAGTACTGTACGTGAGGGCGATTCCAGGGTCTATGATTGGGCAGGTATAGTGTTACAGAGAGAGAAAATACTGCAAACACTTACGACCCTACCATCTGCCCCTCGACATGCAACGTACCCCTGGAAAACTGCCATTCCCGCCAAAAAGGCCTTAGGGGTGAGGTGATTTGCTGAGCAGCCATCCAAAGCCATGAGTCCTCTTAAAATAAGCAAATATATACTGTACATATATGTTGATACAAATAAATATATGAAATTACCCTCACTACTCTTACAGTCAGTCCAATATGTGTAATGGAGTGACTAACACAGACTACCCCCCAGTAGGCCATACACCCATAATCTGAAAATGGAGATAAGCATATTATTGTCTTTTTATATTGATAAATCTGTCATAAGCACAATTTATTATATGCACTGAAATATGTGTCTATCAATCAAAAAGCACAAAACAATGAAGCAAAGTTAATGTCCAGGAATAGTTGTCTACTGTACATCGTGAGATGAGAAACAACAAATTGCTCAAAAGCTAGAAGATGAGCATTTCAAAAAAGTGTGTACTAGCTTGTATGCTCAGTTTGAAGTTGCATATGAACAGGTATTACAATGTTATTATAACTGTTTAAAATGAATGGGTATGGGGAGAATTATGGGCATATGTGTCAAACAGCTAAATGTACATTTTGTTATTTTCTATAGGCATACTATTTAGTCACTGAAGTATTACTTAAAATGACGCGATCTGAATCATTTCAAACGTATATGAATGTATGTCACAATCAAATAACTAGCAGTATACTGAGCAGACCTAGACACATTAAATATATATTGCTATGCAAAGTAAGTGATAGTAAATTAGAATAAACTATATCTATTATTACGCAGATTGTCCTTATATCCATCCTTATACAATATATCTACTTTCATAGAGCTTTAAAGTGAGCTGGATTATTGGATTGATTGGATTGGTTATGTGTGCATAACAGTACAATTATTTTTTACTTATTGAATTATTATTGCAATTATATATTGTAAACATTTTTCATAAAGGCATGTTATGTTGCTGTTGAAGGACACACATATAATATGGGCACAAGGGCTACACACACACGTCTAATTCTCCTGTTGCTCAAAATAACCCATGCAGAAGAAAAAATCTGATTAGCTTTAAATCCAGTTTTCAAGTATAGACAAATACTTCTTTGAAGACTTAAAATTAAAGCAAATTCTCATAATTCCAATCCAATCTAAATCGACAGTTGAGGCTTTGAGAAATATTGCATTCGTCAAACTGATCACCATACTATGTATTACTCCTCACACACTGACACCTAACCCAAAACCGCATCACTCACATGAAATATCTCCACAACCGTGGCCTTCCACACACCCGTGATTACCACAAAATCAGATCAAACTATCTTGGCAGTTATCAAAGCTCGATTAATGAATACCTCTGGTTTAGAGAAAAAAAAAATCATAATACTGAATTACTATAGCACTAGAATTTGTAGGAAAGTCACAATAGTGTATATTCTCTTGAGTTTGAGGAAAGATACACAGGCTAACTAAGTAACTGACTGTCAGTACAATCGCATACAACATACTGTATGCGACATAAAGTAGTACGTTCGTAAAATGCACTGTATGTAACAGCTTTTTGATTGCCATTTTAGATTAAGCAATATCCATGCGCATCAACATAAGAAGAAAGGTTGTGCAGAAAAAAATATAGCGCGTCAAATACATTATTTGCACAGTTTTTATAAACATAGAATATGCTAAAGCAATTCTACACATGTATGCAATGAATATACACATACACACACCAAAAACACAAACACACACACAAACATGCAAACAGGTATTACTTACACATATGCCATGGTAGAGGTGGTAAATGTCGGAATCCGGAGGTGAAATTTGGAGCAGCTTGTTTCTTCTTCTTTTTTTCAGCGGGATCCACGTCTCTGTTGAGGAGAACAGACAGCCATCAGCTCCTGTGTCCCAACTCTGATGGTGCTGGCAGGCCCAATGATTCCCCAGGCAGTCCCCCTCATAGCCCCAGGCCCTAGCCCCGGCCCCAGCCTCAGCCCAAGGCTGCATGCTCGCTTGCCACCGGCTGGGCCCAGGCCTGGCGGGGCCTGCAACAATAGGAGGCCATGAGGCTGTCTGGAAGGCTCCAGCTAAGCCCGTCTGCTAGTTAACAAGTCTTTGAATGAGGAATGTTAGCAAACAGACAAACAGCATGTCTGATGCATGCAAATAGCACAACCAGTCCAGTCACAGCTTTGGCTGAGCACATGAATAATTCAGCAGTCTGAAAAAGGACCCCCCCCCCTCCTCCACCACCCTCCCTCTTCCCAACTCGAATGCCTTCACTAGACTAAGTGTAGTGAAGTATTCAAACCTCCGCTCCCTGAGCCGTCTCGGCCCTGAAATCAGTTTTAATACTTAACACAAGCATGCATCAACGGCACAAATCGGCTGTGGAGAGACAAGACATGCATGGTCACTTCTGACGTTTCGCTGCAACATTTAAAACAATTTCAATCGCTGCATGTTTTTTTTTTCTCATTGCCTTTTTATGTCTTTTGTTTGGAATTGGCACCTGTCCCAGAACGAGCTCCGGCCCGGCACAGCACTCACTCCCCTGTCAGGAGAAAGAGCCAGCGGAGAGAGAGGAAGAGAGTAAGGGAGGGAGGGAAAGAGAGGGAGAGAGACAGAGAGTGAGGAGAAGAGGGAGGTGCAGTACTTCCAGGCGAGTTGCTGGTGCTTACGAAGGGCACGTCTTTAACGCGCAGATGTGCACTACGTTCAGAGACGGGAGCCGTTCTCCTTCTTGTCATCCACAGTCACCAGGAGGAAGCACGCAAGGCGGACGAGTTACCCATCAGGAATGGCTCCCGCCGCTCCAGGTGGAAGAAGGCCCGTCACGTGGCAGGACACGACCATGACAAATCTCGGTCCAAAAGATGAAGATATCTCATAAATACCACAGAAAAATCATATACTGAAAAAATATGAAGCCTCCGGCATAAATTCTGATCCAGAATTTACACACAAACGGAGGTCATAATACCAAAATCCAAACTGCCGCAAAATCGGCTCACGAAAACAACAAAAAGGCAGCCAAAAAGCAACTTGTTGCCAGGTTTTGCAGAGCTGCTGTGCAGATAGTTGGAGGCAGAGGGTTAAAATCCAGCCAGTAGTAAAAAAAAAAAAGAAAAAGAAAAAAAAAAAAAAAAAAGAAGAGAGAAAAGAAAGCTCCCTCTATGGAAGGGCGGGGTGAGGGGAGGCCCTGACTGTAGAAATAGCAGCAGACTTTTTTTCTTTTTCTTTTTTTCCCCCGCAGAGCTTGAGTCTCCCCCTTGCGTGCGGCTGGAGCTGAAATATGGGAGCCGGAAGAGAGAGAGAGAGAGAAGAGAGAGGAGAGGAGAGTAAAGGAGGAGAGAGCAAGCGCAGAGTGAAGGGGAGAAAAGCTCCGCTGATGATGAAATAGGAGGTGCGGCGGAGGCGCACGAGCAAGGCCACTTTTCATCACACGTCCAACACGGCAAGGAACTGTATTTGCACTTGAGAGAGAGAGAGAGAGGGAGGGAGGGAGGGGAAAAAGAAGGGTGGGAGACGGAGAACGAGAGGGAAAGAGAGAGAGAGAGAGAGAGAGAGAGAGAGAGAGAGAGGGTAGAGTGGGAGGGCGGAAAGCAGAGAGGGTGGGAGGGGTGGAGGAGGAAGAATGACACAGAAATCCACTCCTCCGACAGTGCGCAGACGCAGTGCTCACACTCGCTCCATTACTAGCACACACTACACCTCGGCAATCACATACAGAAAAGGAGAAGAAAAAAAGAGAGGAGAAGAGAATGTACAAACACTAAGAATGGACTGCCCTGCTGAAGGACCCTTGAAATATGCAACACTTCTGAGAGCAGGGTTAAATTATTAACCGTATCTCATACAGTGCTGTAGCTCTCGTCACTGCAACAGTCTGGGTGACTGGGAGCACATTCTGAAGCGAGCGCCAACTCTCCAAGAGCATTAACTCTTTAGCATGCCACAGCAGCTAGCATGAATACATGGTTGAAGACAGAAAGCACACTAACTGGAAAAAGAAAAAGATAAGCTACTTGAGCACAATACTGTAGCATGTGGTAAGAGTGCAGGGGTACAGTAAGACCCTCCTCTTGCCCTGGCTCTGTCACTCCGAGGGGGCTGAACATTGCACGACCCTTACAGCTATTTTGGCATGGAGTCAAAAAGCTGATAAGCGTTTTGGGTGAGACCTCACTGCTTTTCAAGAGGAAAAACAGCTGCCATAATTCCAGTACAATGTGATTGAGAATCCAGAGAAAACCCCAGTGTCTCTGATTTGGCCTGGCTAAAAGGGAGGGAAATATACAGAAGTATATTCGATTGTCCAAAAGCCCAGTCTGACTTACGAGTGCTCAGGTCTGAAACAAATACAAATATATTGTTTCATATACTGTATTTGTGTCCAAACCCCTAGCTTATCCTGAACAATTCGGGACTCTGATGTGTTGTACCCTCCCTAAACCCCCCCGTGAAACACATGTACACACACACACACACACATACACACACACACACACACACACACACACACACACACACACACACACACACACACACACACACACACACACACACTTTGTGCTAAAGGATTACAGAGCAGCATGGTAGACCAGATCTCCACCATCTTAGTTTATATTGATTATTCTTTTGCTTCTCGTCTGTCTGTCTGTCTGTCTGTCTGTTTCTCAATTTTCCCTCTCTCTCTCCATACCTCCCTCCCTCTCCCTCTGTCGCTCACTGTCCCACCACCTTCTCCACTCTGCGACCAGCATTTGGCTTTTTCCATTTGTGGCAGATTACTGTAACGCTATTGTAAAACAACTTCCTGCCTCTTTTGGCTCTGCTTCCAAAAAACTGCAAAGGCTGGGCTCGCGGCTTGAACTTTTTTCCCCCTCTCTCCCTCGAAGTATCAGGAGCACTAAAAAGAAAGAAAGAAAGACAGAAAGAAAGAAAGAAAGAAAAGGAAAACTATAAAATCTCTGTCTCCTGGTATGGACTTATTTTGATGCATTTCTTTTAGAAAGCTACTGAAAAGTAAAGAGGGGAAGAGGGGACTGCATGCCTAGCAGAGAAAAAAAAGGTGGGGGAAAAACTTTTCTTGCTTTTGACTGTGTCTCTAACTTTTTGTTGGTTTGTGGAGGACATTGCGTTTTTAGGGGGCTCACAGCACACAGATCTAGCCAACATGGCTGCTACTGCTTTAGGCTGTCGTGTGCTGTGAGCCTGTGAGGGGTGCTTTCATAGAGCAGCCACCACCCGTTCCTCGCTGGCTCTCTCTGCCTCGCTAAAACAGCACAGCGGCCGGCTCCTCCGCTCCGAGGACTCTCCCCTGCTCTCCTCCTCATGACACGACAGGTTTCAATAAAACACAGGTTGCCAATTACAATGGACCGGGTGCTAGCAGGGGAAACTAGCATTCTTTGTATGTTTACTTATAGATGTTTTTTTTTATTTTATTTTTTTTAAAGCAATTGAGTTCTGATAGAATTTATTTTATTTCTATTCTTCTATTTTTTTTTTCTTTTTTACAAATGAGACACAATGGGTTGGTACGTCTGCATTGGCATGAGCCAGACTAAAAGCCTATCCGAAGCAGTGCAGCTGCACGTCACATCTCGCCATGTATTTTAACCAATTGAAACATCCATGTCTTTAGATGAGCTTAAATGTATGTATGTATATATATATATATATATATATATATATATATATATATATATATATATATATATATATATATATATACATACATACACACACATTAAGAACATTTTTGGATAACTGTACACAGCCCTACTCTGTATCAGTAGAGGACAGACGATTTGAAAATGTAACTGCCATTTTGAAACCAGAGTAGTACTGTAATTTAGCTTAGTGTGCATGTTGCACTTTGCATTGCAAAAAGTTCACTTGAGGATACGGTTTTGGTTTTGGGTAGCCTGCCAACTTTTACCAATGTGTGTCTTTATGTTGCTCTTCAGTGCTTTGGTTGCATTTGTCTGTGATTGATCACATGCAGTTTAGAATACTTCAGCTGTACGTTGTTAATTTGGAATTGACCACAACCACGCTTTCTTTTTATACTTTTCAAAAAATAAATTAGCTCTTTTGGATACAGTATGTTTGTCCTGATTTATGTTTTTAAGAGCTGTTGTTAGGGAATGCATTTTGACACAGGTGAACATTAGAAATGTGGCAAAAAAAGAACAACAAAGGGAAAAAAACAAAGGGAAAACATTGAGGTAAATATAAAATGTTTGAGGTAAATATAAAATCTCCCTTTAGTATATTTTATGGGATTATTTAAATATATCAGAATCAGGATTAACTCCTTGAATCTTAAGTTTAGATGGTATACTATCAACTAACATTAGGGGTTAGAATATAATATGAAATACATATAAGTCAAAGCGATGTTCCTAACTGTGTCTCCAAATGCTACAAATCTTCATGTTCACTATGGTGAGAGGAGGATGAACGGGGAGCATAATCAGAGTACGATGTTAACACTTCTGTTGATCTGAGTTAGCTGATTAGCTAATACTGATTCGGTCATTCAGTCCAATCGAATGTGTAAGACAAAATGGCGGATGCCGCCATGTCATTACTGTAGCTCTATATACCAGACGCCATTCAGTTTGAATGTTTGAATATTCTTTATATGCAACTTTTGTAAAAAGCCACTAATGACTGAAAAAATGTATCACATCATTTGCCTCTGTCTTTTAGATAGTTACATTCAAATTAATCATAGGATAAAACAAACCCAATTCAACTGAAAAGTTCAGCAGTCAGGAATATAAGCTATATGAATACCAAAAAGCTATCATAAAACATTTGATATATCATACTATTTCAAGTGTAGTTATCATATTGAATACCAGATTTTAGCTGATTATCACAAGGGTCAAATTGATAATGAAGATCCCTATATTTTCTCCAACGGGTCTAAAAGAAAATCACTTTTAAAAGTATGCATGTTGTATGTTATTACAATAAACACACATTGTGAAAGAGATTATTTGATTGGATAGTTGAAGTCTCTATTCTAACTGCTTAACATGTAGAACAGGACAAAACAAGACAAATAAAAGATTGTCTGTGGAAGTAAGTAGAAGGTAAATTCAATATCTAACCAAACCTAAACTCAATCTATAGCAAGACAAAAAAAAAAGACATAAGCTGTGAATGGTGATGATCTTTTTCTGCCCATGAGGACTAACACCATACATAGATTTTCCTCAGTTATTTCTTTATCAAACTGATTTGTCTCATTCCAAACATTTTTATGAAAAAGCATTGGTTCTTTTACACATGTAAGGAGACAAATATTAATCGTAGGGTCTCACAACAGTCATGCTTAACACTTGCGAATCCACATCAGATCACATAAGGAGACCAAGAACACATATTTAGGACACTGTTTGTTTTTCTCTAGTGTCTCAAGCTACAGGAAACAGTGAGGAAATCTTGAGGAATATTAAATTGCATTGAGCAGGGGCTCTGCAAAGACAAACAAGATCTACACTCACCCGTTCACAACCAACTGGAGGAAAAGCCATATATCTGTGTATGGTCAGCAGCCACCCTGAATCACAATACCAGACACACGCGTCACAGAGAAACAATTGATATTTAAGGGAGCAATCCAAGAGGATCAAAACAAAACCACAAGAACAGCCCCTATGCAGTGTTGAAAGTCTTTTACTCACTCTCCAAAAGCAGGGGCAGAGTCTATGAGGTGGTCTTGCTTGAGCCCCGCACGTGTCTAAACAACTTCTCTATTACACCCGAGACCTCTGAGGGCACTCCCCATCGAGTAGGGAACAAAGGCCATGACCTCAGGGTCAAAAGCGTTACATGGGAGGCCAGGCAGGCCCATTGAGAGTCCCAGTGCTGTTTGCTTTAAGAAGGTAAAGATTACTAACACATTAACTAATGCCGATTAGGGGGTTATCCCCCGAGGGACGTCACTCACTGGGGCTGCACATCACGTCTTATTAACACCTCCTGACCTCTGACCCTCGGCCGCCACCTCAGGCAGCCAACTGTGACCGTCACTCTCTCTCTCTGTCTCTCTTTCACCCTCACTCTCACACACACAAACACACACACACTGGCCAGCACACACACACACAGGCTGGAGGGTGCTAGGAATAGTTGCAACACTGCTTGAATAAATAAGTATTCTTGTCTATACAAACTTATACAATACAAAACAATCAATATACTGTCATTAGTGAGCAACAATTTGGAATGCCAAATGCCATTAACAATTCCTTTTAGCAATATCATTGGAAATATTGTTTTCTCATTAAAGTATATGCACCAGACACACAACTATGGGTGCTTATCAAATATGTATCTTTAATATATATCTTTGCATATAAAAAAGAATAATTGAATCAAGTTGATTCTCTATTTGCACTCAAATTCATCAGCATCGACCATATTACTGCACTCCACGTGTTCGACAGAACTTCATAAAATGGGGGCATTTGGATAAAGTTCTGATCACAAAATGGTGGACATACAGTAGGACATGCGCAGTGAGGATATCTCAGATAATGATACTCGATGCAACCTTTCAACACTATGCGCATCTAAACACATACTTTATTTGCTGTGTTCTTCAGTCATTACTTATGTGTAAAGACAGTAGCAAAAATGTGTTGTGTCTGTGTGGAAACTGACTTAACCCTCTATCTCCTGGCACACCCTTCAAAAAGGAATTGGCAAAGTTAATCAATCTCAATTGAATTGAATTGGGTATTCACAAGGTTGTACACAAAAGTCTCATGGCATGAGACTACCAACATTTTCTTCTGAAATACCAACAATTGAACTGAATATCTTTCTGATACACATGACTAACAAGTAATTAGTAATGATTTCTGATGTTGAACGTTCAATTTTTTCCAGCTGCACTTGGATGTTGTATGTGAAAACTTATAAGCGGAAAATGTAATTGTTAGATATTTCTCTACAGTAATGCCTCTGAAGAACAACTTCCAAAGGTACTGTATGTGCGTAATATAAGGGAAACACATTATTATTCATTAATAAATTCAATGTATTCTGTAACCTTGAGAAAAATTAAACATCACAAAATCTAGTAGTTTGTTTCTCTATGGAATATGTGGTATTATCTCCATCTTTCATTTGTGTTTGTTATTTAGTCACTATGTACTACTGTATGAGTTCAACCAACTTCATTTTACTACCATGTTCACATCCAAAATAACATTAATAGATAATAATATAATAATACAATTTCAATTGAGATTAACACACAGTGAGACATCTGCATTATGGTATTACAATTAAGAATATTGTTATAATAAACAGAAAAGTCTTCTGTGCCTAAAGATAATTTGAGAAAAGAGTAAAAAAACATTTTATAGAAATAAACCTACTTCATTAGTAGATGAACATAAAAAAAAGTATGTTGTAAACCCAGGTCACTAAATATGTCATTTAAAGTGAATTGCTTTTCCCTTATAGAAGTTGAAAATGTCTTAAATTCCAATTGCGTTGATTAGAAAATAGTGATATCAAACCAACTAAGGAAAAATAACTTGAAATGTACAGTTATACTATTTGAAAGAATGTTTTAATTTTTACAAAAAAAAAAACAGAACTCAAATAATCCACACTAGGTGCAAGTATTTCAGTAATCACAAACTATAGTATGAACTATTTCACTGCAAAAACATTCAATAAATTAAGTCCCCTAAATTAATTAGTTGTTTAACATTTTCCAAAATCTAAATTGAAGTAATCATCAAGGTTTTCACAATGAGAGATGAGCTGTGAATGAAACACCTCAAGTAATTGTCCTGCCAAAAAATGTTGGGCATTTTCCCATGATCAAAATAACAAAAGCAAGAATCTATTCTGAGTATGATGGGGTATGGAAAATAAAATAAAAATCAATAATACATTAACATGAGAGTTCAGAATAGTTTAGAATTACAAGGCTTAGTATCAATTGCTAAGATATGTGTAACGGGGTTGGATTGTCTATCTTGAATTGTCCAGAAATTACAATTATTTCTTCATTGAGAATGCACTGATGCATAATCGGTAATATTTTATACTTTTGTAACATCTGCATACATGTCTGAATATGCCGATCTGTGCAAATTCAGTAAACCAATAAGTGGATGGTCATTAAACCTTACGTATGTGATTTACGGATTATCAAACCCTGTTTTAATGCTTTCTTTTTGCTTTTCATAAACTTGAACTTCAGGACAACAGAGGGTTTTTGGAAATAACTAACTTAAGGTTTATGTCTGCAATCATTCTGCATGCCTTTTTTCACTTCATGCATCAGTATTTTAGAATGTTCTTGTTGAGATAATTTAACACTGCAACCAATTGATTTCTCAGATATTTGCAAGAAATGTTGAAATGATGTTCTATTTTCAACTCACTAGTGCAAAAAACGAACATTGATATTACAATGAAAGTAATATTGTTAATAGAGTTAGGTAATAGAGTTACATTTTAACCGCCAAATAATTCAAGTGGCTTTTTGATTCTCATTGCATTTATTGTCACCTCAAAACTTGATGAATTAACATCAAAATAAATCATAGAGATCCTTGTATATGATTTAAATCTTCTAACTGTGTTATAATGCAATTAAATATGAACATCGCACAAACAAATAGAATGATAGAATACACAGTCAAGTACTATAAGTAAGCAGTCTTATGTCTTGCAAGAACAAGACACAGATAAACTCACCTGTCTGTGTCTCACAAGACAGAGAGAGAGAGAGAGAGAAAGAGAGAGAGAGAGGGGGAGAGAGAGCTTCTCCTGGAGCTTGCAGGAAAATATGGACCCTATATGATATCGGACCCGAGAATGGCACCTCTCTATAACAGGACACATCCAAACTGTACCTAACGGTCACTCCTGACGGCCCCTGCGGAAGCAAACATACTGTCTGGATACAGTCTAAGTATGGCACACACACCACTAGAACAGCACAGAAAAAAGATCCTCACTATAAACAGGGCTATCAATCAGGGTTGGGGTCAGTTCAAAGTGAATTACTGTAATGTATTAACTGCACAACACATGAAACTCAAATTCAAAGATGCCCAATTTACATAATTTACATCATCTTCATTTGAGTTGCATACTTAAATGCATAGAGTGAAGTGAAATGAAACATAAAAAGTATGTTAGGGCTTTCACAACTTCATAGAGGGTCTGTTAAAGAGAATGGGGATTTGGAAGGGAGCTATGAGGCAACTAACAACCAGAAAAATAAATGGCAGTAAGACAACATTATGGTCTGCGAGTAGCAATATACAAAATTATGCAATGCCTTTTATCGAATTGCCTAATTTCTATGCACAAATTATTTGATATTGCATCTCCCATTTGGATAACATACAAAGTCACCTTCCAGAATGGGGTGCCCATTCTCTCCTAACATAGATACAAATCTGTTACATTGATCATCTGGAGATAATTCTAAATAATAATAGATACATATACTAATTTGACAATGAAATACGCATTATTATCAAGCAAAATAAAGCAACCCCTGCACAATGTTCCATAGTCGTAAAAAGGACATGTTAACAAAAAATCACCAAGAAGACAAATTCTCCAAATCTGTTGGAGCGTAACAATAAAAAGTAAATTCTACTTTCCCTCCACTTGACTGGCCTGTGCTGGGTTCTTACATACCTGAGCTCCCCCTCTGCTGTCGTTCCCTGAGGGCTGTTAATGCCGACTTCAGACAGCCTGGGCCACTCTGTTTTATTATTGCTGTTCACCAAGCCAAGAGCGGGCGAGCCTGGCGCTTCAGGGCCTGTGCCCGCCGAGGCCCAGTGTGTGCCACGTCACAGCGCCTGTGCCCGTGTGGACAGGGCCGCGAGGATCCCCCCAGCCGAGCCCTACACACCCAATCGCTCTCTCGCTACCTCACACACTCTTCATGCTGTCTCCCAATCTAATAACACTCTTTCTCTTGGCCTCTAAAAGAGTCACTCCCTGACAGGTTCCCTCTCAACATGCAGAAGTATGAAAGAAAATCAAATTCAATTATGCTGTTTCACCAAGGTTCATACCAGCTGGGATACATACATCAATAGGCTAGTTCTGTGGCAGAGGAATCAATGAGGCTACACTAGCAATACTATCCCAGTGGTAGCTGCACCTTTAGGGCATCCTCTCATTGAGGGAGAATGTATGTTGAAATTGATCACAAAGAACTTGGATTAATTGATTAACAATTTTTAGATTGATGTTTTTCCAAGGAGGTAAAAAAACAACATTTTGGCAGACAACTGAGTCAACATGGGTTTATTATTGTCAAATAATTCAGAATATAAAGTCAAGTAAATATACAGAATAATAATACAAATTAATGTTCTGATGGTGTAACAGCCAAACAGGTTATCCTGCATGGCTATGAAAATTAAAATAAAAAGGTGAAATGAGGTGACGTCTTGCTACCCTTTTTAAAAAAGAAATTGGCCTTTTCCCATGAATTTGGGATTTCATTAGAAAATAATACAAAATGTTACCACATTGCATGTTTGTTTTTATGGTACACAATTTCTGTGCCAACACGAAAAGGCTTTTGATTCAAATCAATATTGAGAGAACAAAAAATATATTGTGGACTTAGCTGCTTTGTGAAAGTGTCCAGATTGTATTGTAGAGTAATGGAGACATTGACATTTACTGTCCATGTGAGCCAACTAGACACTAGACATATTCAGTCTGAACTAAGTCCTTCATGTCACAGCACAGCAGACCCTACAGCAGGGAGATAGGGAAGTTTCGCCTGCCTGCTTGTGTGACTTCAACAAGGCGACTCCCTCATCCACCCAGCCCGGCAACGGCTGGCCTATCAGGGCTGGGGTTGAGGTGTGGACAGGCTGGGGGGAAACAGCTACATGACAGCCACTGACCTCTCACGCCAGAGAGGGGTCAGAGAGAGGACATGGCAGTGGAAGAAGTCAATCTTATCCTTCCGTTCTGGGCGGCGCAGGCAGGCCAGGCCAGGCCAGGCAGGGCTGGCTGTGTGCAGCGACAGCAAGATGAGCTGGAAGCCTTTCCAAAATCCACACTCATTTGGAAGAAAGTTCAGGCATCAGTGTGCAGTGTGTGTTTCAAAGGAAATGCTGAGGAGAGCGTTTTCGTGGCCCATACACTTGACAAGTGTGTTACCCTGATTCTGTCTCTTTACTCTATCCCACCCCCCGACTCTACTTCGATTGTCTCTGCAGAATATCTATGCCAAAATGGCATATGGCCATCGAATTCAAAATCTAGTTAGCACCTTTGCAAGCATGGCCATGTTGGAATTAACTCTCCTCCTTACTGACACTACCACAGACTCTCAGAACTAAAAGGGCAGAAGGGGTGAAGAGATGGGAGGCCCTGGAACGACAGTGAGAAACCCAGCGGCTCTCAGCCTGCCATCCCAAGTGTGCCTTTGCCCACCTTAATGGGGGTGATAACCTGGCACGGTGCCAAGCACTAATGCCCCTCCAGTTCACTTAAATGTCAGACAGAGATGAGATGGCAGCAAGGGAGAGACGGGATAGGGAGAGCACATTCATATTTCAGGATGGCAGATGCTGTAATGCACGGTGACTCACAGTGAGTGCACACAAGGAGAGAGAAGATGGAAAAGAGGGATACAAAAAGAGAGAAGTGGACTTCAGACCGGTACAGGGAGGCAGCTAACTGATGCTTCTCTTTATTTCTCAAAGTTAGTGTCCAGCAGTTTCTCCAGCAGACGGTGGTTGGGGGTGGGGTTGGCGGAGAGTGGGTCTTTTTTTTTCAGAGGGGGTGAAAGGCGGACGGTCATGTGTGCGGAGCCCATGACAAAAGGCCCTTTTATGTGCAGCGTATGCAGATAGAGGAGGCTCCTTTGTGCGCAGACGGAGATCCCATGCCTGGGTCTGCCCGCGGCAGAGGGAGGGAGGGGATAGGGTAGGAGAGGAGAAGAGAGGGAGGGGGGTGCCTTTGGCAACGAGTGCCATCACTGTGCCGGGAGTAGGGGGGGGGTGGGTGGGTGTGGTAAAGACGACGACCCGAGTAGCCCTGCCCCAACAAGGTTTTAATACAGAGACAGGTTTGTTTTTAGTGAGGTATTCTTACCAAGCACACTCCTGAGCTTCTGCTATCTATTCACTTATCCTATTCACACTGCACAGGGGCTAATCATGAGAGAATGAAATGCAGCTAGGGAGTCCTATATTTACGCAGATGAGCCACAAATATCATCAGTCATTATACCAGATTCAGATCCCAAGTCAGAATGTAGAGGCTTCAGAGAGAGCGGAGGCTGCTATTTTGGTCTTATCCTGCATCCCACCTCCCTCCCGTGGGATGGGGGGCAGCTCCCACTGTCACCCAGTCTGGTGAGAGGACGTCATCCTCCCACTGACCAACACACGTTGCACAGCACAGCGTAGCTGAGCGCAGTGCCGGAGCCAGAGACACCCCTATCCTGTCAGCACGCACCATGTGATGCAGAACACTGCTTTTTCACCGTGGGTTGAGCTGAACCAGACAGATGGACAACACACACCCGCACAAACATGTAACCCCTGAGCATGAGGGCTCTTATCCATGCTTGCACATTTTCTCTGAAATTGGCGACCCCATACACATACATCTCATATTGTACACTTGTATACTGTACACACATGTACACACACAAGTATGCACGCGCATGCGCACACACACACACACACACACACACACACACACACACACACACACTACACAAGCACTCACTCGCAAACATAATGGTCAGTCCAAAGAGGTAGGCTAATTAAAGTGATTAGGTGTGTTTGTCTGAGTGCTGTCTTGGTTTGCTGGCAGCAGCCTCATTCATGCCCAGCCTGCCTGCTGTCTGTCTGCCAACGGGGCAGGAATGAAAGGTTGGCACACACCCCTCTCCACTATCTGATCCCCAGCTGGCACCCTAGATGCCAACAAAGGTATTTTAGCCTCTCAACGTATTGTAATCAACAGAGAGAGGTAGAGAGAGAGAGAGAGAGAGAGAGAGAGAGAGAGAGAGAGAGAGAGGAGGGGCGGGGGTTTGTATGTGTGTTTGTGTCAGAGAAAGAGAAAGATGGAGGGAGAGAGAGGGGACAAGTTTGCATAATGAGGTCCCTGACAACCATAGAAGATGAGGAAGAGGTAAAAAAAGAAAAGAGAGAGAGAGGGAAAGAGAGAGAGGGAGTGAGAGAGAAGAAGAAGAAAAAAAAGAAAAAACGCTCCTTGGCATGTAGGATTTTTCCAGCCTGCCTCAATTGACCTGTAAACCTTTGTGACTGGAACAAATGCAAATAGCGCTGACTTGCTCACACAAAATCCTGAAGGCTATTCAAATGAGCTCGCTCGCACAATAGCGAGCTGCCCAGAGAAGGGTGAATATACGGTCTGGGTCTGAATGGCACAATGTGTGAGAGCCAACAGGGGGGCTGTGAAGGCTCAGGGCTCAGGGCCTACCAGGCTGCCTGCCTGCCACCGAGATGCCAGCCACTGTATTCAGTCTTCCTCTCTCTGCTGCTTCCATTAAACACGGCAGAGAGTCCACCAACCCAGCCCCTAGAATGAGCTTCAGAGAGGGTAGAACTACTGTATACATCTTGAAAATGTACTGTAGGACTTATATTTTTCAAAATTAGATTTGGAAAGTTAAGTTTAGTGTTTTTGTTTTTAATTCTCCTGTTTCATTTGAATTCACTCCTGTTTCAGTCAAAAATGGTAGTGGGGTTCAATATTTTCTCTCAAAGCTCAAATTTATTTTCAATTACTTACATCAATGAAACATCACTACATAGTTTTTTTGAAATTGTAAGATCATGATGGATGGACGTACTGTATGTATAACTTTTTAATTAGTAAGGAAAATCATTTCAACATATTTCCATAGTAGTAATATAGGTATAAGATATAAGTAATTACAGTGTACAGAAAGTACCCATTGAATGCTTACTTACTGTGATACCTGTTTTGGGCTTTTGTAAACCACATTAGGAGTTTATTTGCAAATCTCCTTCAGCTGATAGGTATTCCAAGTGTAAGTGTGTATACATTCTGTGACTGCACCTGTTATATTTCCAAATACATGGTTTTAACACCACTTAAAATAAAGTGGGTTCAAACTCTCATAGGGAACACAATGCTTTAAACTACTAAGAATATGCATACAATTTTACTTTCTTCAATGTAGACTATGGTCAAGGGAAAACACAGTGTAGTGAAAACCTCACAGGTTTGTGAAAGTGAAAGGATGAAGGATGTAAAAGCATACTGTTAAATTGTTCTCTACTGTACTTCCGTTTCACACTCTGTGCCTCAGGAATATGTTGGTAATATCTCTTTAAGAGCACGCTGAGCCTACAACCATGAGCCGTCTCTTTTGTTGCTCCACTCTCAAACTTCATTTTCAGTCTTAGCCAGGGTTTCAGAGCCGCTGTGGAAGTAAGCAGGCATGCATGCACTTTCTCCGGCAGCCAACCTATCCCAGCATGCGTTGCGACCTGCTGGCTTTGTTCCCCCGCGTTAACCGTTAAGTTGCCCGACACATCATGTGGAACCCTTCTTCTCCCTTCTTATGTTCAGTTCTACGGTACTGTACGTACAGTAGATATGAATGAAGTGCACAAACATACACACACATACACACACACACACACACACACACACACACACACACACACACACACTTGGATATTTCTCTGAGGCAATAACAGCAGAGAGAGAAGTAAAAGTACATTTGGTACTCTAGTTGGTAATGGGACTATAGTCAGTCAAATTCATGACACATTTTAAACCAGAAAATTCAAAAGCATCACTTACATGTGGGAATCAAAAAAAAAAGTGTATATCATTGTCCTACTCTATTTACAGTATGTCTGCATGTATTACTTCTAATTCATTGGGGGAAGCTAATAAGGGACAAGAAGTGATTTGTTATGATTTGTAATACACAAATATATTACTGTATTTAATCCTAATGTCATTAATGATGGTCTTCACTGGTCCTGAAGAACTCCCTACTGTCTCAACCCTGCCCAGAGGGTTCTGTTCTTCACTCAAAACTGGATATTACATCTCCATCCAATGACATGCATGAGACAGTGCAGGCTGCCTGCCCTGCCTGCAGCATCTGGTGGACACCTGGAAGAGTGCAAGTCACTGGAAAGAAAGAGAGAGGCCTTTCAAATTTGCTAAATCACCAAAATCTGGGCCAAGAGTATCCCAACTCTGAGCACGCCAGGCCCAGCGTAGAAGCCATGAGAGGGACTACAATGTAAGAATGCAGTATCATCGCTAGTAATGGAAGTGTCAATGATAATCAATACTGAATGAATGTTAATAAAAAATGTTCCACAAGACTTTTGGTGAGGAAGTCAAGACCAGGACTCTCTTATAAGTGGCAAATCAGCGCTTGGGGTGCCATTTTGGGGCTTGGGGTGCCATTTTCAATTGTTTTCCAGCTCTCTCTTACATAGAGGAAATAAGCTATTAAGAGTTTGTGGGTTTTAATATGTGGATACAACCCCAGGTCCAGCTTTTGTTGAATAGGTGGAGGCAGAGTGTACAGTAGCTCGGGTTTGGCCAGCTCAGTACTTCAATGAGTGGTAGAGTGAACTGATTCTACTGCCATCTGATGGTTTTAGGGCTAACAGACAGATTCAACAAGGATGTTGGTTTTCCCTGTTCGTCCAAATGTAGATAGTCACCCATAACAACAGGTGAAACCACTGAGTGTGTGATAAAGCACTGATAATAAATAGGAGAGGTGGCGAGTAGGAATCTCATTGAACTGTCATACACTCCTTGTATCCCAGTACATACAGTATGACAATAATCGTTAAAAAATCGTTAAAAAAAGTCATAGCACAAAATCTATTGCATGAATGCCTTACCTGCATTGCCTCAAGTCCAGTTCATCTGTCCTCTGGTCGTCCCTGCCACTGTCTACGTCACTGAAAGAGAAGCATGAACATTGTAAGATAATGGAGCCACAGCACAAAGGTCTTATCATAAAGACGTCAAAGCTAACAATCCATTAGATGCACAACACAGCACAAAGTGACCAAATAGTTTCCATTCACTACAAAAGCACAATGATTTATCCTGAGGTCTGATTCAAGCAGTGTGAAACAGTATCAGATGCATGTTCTGGGCTCTCTCACTTACAAGAGCTAAACGGCTACAAGTGAAACAGATCACGAAGGGAAAGCTGGTGCACGGCTGATCTTACACAGCACTTTGGACGTATTTACTGGCCGTTAGGGCACAAAGCCTGATCTCTTCTTGGTGTTAAGAGTGCTGGGTTGGGCGGTTTTCACGGCCGTTGGGGCACAGGGCTAATTGTAAATGCAGGGAAAGTGAATCCTGGAGGAAGGCCACTAAACCTGCTCCCGTCCCCTGTAACCATGGCAGCAGACAGGTAGTGTCTGGGTCACAGGGCAAACATGGCCAGGCTTCAGCGTTTGCTGTGAGTTAATAAAACTCTAGCCTGGCTGCCGCACGCACACACACACACACACACACACACACACACACACACACACACAGACACACGCACATATGTACACACACACACACACACACACACACACACACACACACACACACACACACACACACCTGTCTCAGGTGACTGCTGCCAACTGACCTGAGGACAAAAATAAATAAACACGAGAGCGGGCTTCACATTAATCAACAGTGGGATTGGATATTTAGAAGGCTTGAGTAACCTGTCTGGCCAGGTAAGCAGTTCATTTAAGATCATAATACACTGTCAATGTAATTGTTTCATTGTACATTGCACTACTGTACACAGACCTGTACAGTACAGTTTTGGTCTAAATAACCAATTAGGGAAATGTTATTTCAATGGTCCAAATAGCTAACACATTCATTAACGGCATGGTAACACATTAACAGCAAATATAAATAATAATGCAACCTTTTTTATATACAGTAATACCTCACCTCACTTAAAAAGATACTGTAAATTAAATACTTTGCTATCTGAAAGTAATGTAGAATGTTACAAAGGAGAGAGTCTTGTGTCAAGATGACGTTTTCTCATCAGTGCAGAGAACGGTGGTCTGTCTGCGTGCCCTCTGAGAGACGTGCACAATCACCCCTGGCCCTTTCCTCCATTCGCCAGCACACTCTTGTCTTCAGTTGCTATGAGACACCACAGCTGAAGCCAAGGCCTCCACAATTCATTACCCTAAGGAACAAAAGCAGAAGCACTGGACAAAGCGGGCCAGACCAACCCAAACCAGCTCCCACTTAACACACACATCACACCTCCGCTCCCAGTGCTCTGACTGACATACAAATGGCCAATACAACGCCTCACTTTTCTCACCTTTTAAACTTTTTCTTTCCACTAACTGCTACCCAGTTAGAGCCAAATCACATACTGTATATTTACCTCAGTAAGATATCAATAGTCTAAGAGATGTCCTACTGATAAAACATCAACTCTTTCTGCTTAAAAGCTATCACATGTTTCTCAGCATAGCATTTCCTAATATGGCAGTACCAATCACATGGTCGATGGAGCGAAAATTATAGTGTTCAACTTTGTAACAACTCACACCAAACCAAATGTGTGTCAGACAGTACGAGTCTTGCACTCTTGTTTCTAGACTTCTAACAGGCCTACTACAACTCTGTAATCTAATATTCTAGCTCTATCAACTTGTATCTTTGTGCCAACAATTTAACGGCTATAATGCACCACAATCGAACAAGATCACCTGTCTCTTTGCCTTCTAGCCTCCTCACAACGGTTCTGGCTGGCCAAATGTCATAAAAACACCTCCTCCTCTCTTCCCCCTGAACCAATCACATCTGAATCTCCCGCTGCCGTTTCTTGTGCATAGAAAGAGGCAGGCCAATGAAAAGCTTGCCCTCCTCCCTCCCTCTTCCTCCCTCCCTCCTCCCCCCCTATGCTCTTGCTCACACGACAATCACTGTCTAAGAAATGCCAGTGGAGAGGCAATCAGTCATTGTAATTAGGCTGGTTGCCATCCCTGAGCTGTCATAATTCAGACTGGGACTGGGAGAGACACAGTGAGAGCCCAGCTGCTGGCTGTGCTGTAGCCCACAACTGGCTCATCCAAACCCCAGCCACAGCACAGGCCACTCCCTCTCTCCTCCTCTCTCCCTCAGGGGAAAGGGGGAGATTGCAAAATGATTTGGGTGGTGGGAGAGGGGGGCTGACTGCAATATTAAACTCTCTCTCCTCTGTCCCTCCCTCCCTCCCTCCCTCCTTCCCTCTCTCCCTCCCTCCCTCCTTCCCTCCCTCCCTCCCTCCCTCCTCCCTACTGCTTCCTCTCACACTTTCTTTTTCACTGCACTGCAGACATTTGTTTTCCAAAACTGCCTGGCTGATAAGTGCATGTGAGCAGATAGCCCCAAGTTTTTTTAAAGGCAACCCAAATTGTGAGGGAATCTTAAAAAGGACCTGTATATAAACTAGACAGATATACAAAATTTAAATGTTGGGCTTGTTTATTTTATGTGAACATCTAAGCATAAAAAAGGGTATTCTTCAAACCCAAACTGCCTCTCTATGAAAAGTTCTGGCAATATGCTGGATGCAGAGAACCAGCTTGCTTCCCTTTCGTATTCAGAACTAAACAAGAAGCTATGGCAGCATTCTATAGAGATTTATTCTATTTGCTTACAGGACGTGGTTGACTCAGGAACTGGCTTTGCCTGTTGTATCTTTAAAGGACCTGAAGTTTTCTTGGCAGTTAAGCGAAGAACTGCGAGTTCAGCCAAAATAGACAATAAAGCAGAATAGAGAAACATGCCAAATTGCTGGGGCAATTCAGTCCAGAGGCTCATTTTTCCAAAAATGATTCACACTGGAAAGAAAAGCATTTCCCTGTCCTCAGATGAACTTAGTGTGCTCTCTGTCGGCTCCTACAGTACAAGGAAACGTTGAGAGAGGGAGAGGGGGAGGTTGCACACACACACACACACACACACACACACACACACACACACACACACACACACACACACACACACACACACACACACACACACACACACAGAGGAAAGCCATCATTGCAGATTTTTTGCTCGCTGCTGAATTAGGTCATGCACATAAAAACCCGAAACACAGACACACGGATAAACATGCACTACTTTGAAAAGAGCATTTTCAAAGTCATTGGGGGAAAAACCTAAATGGAATTTCAACAAGAAAAACATGCACAGTAGAAACTGAAGCCAACATAATTTGTATGGCCATTTCAAAGACTACTGTAGCTACTGTAGGTATAGTACAATAACTATTCGTACTGTACGTACTGACTTTTACATGTACTTGGACTTCATACTAAGGAGACGGATGACCAATGCACAGAAGTTGCACAGAAGTTATGCACCAGCCACCGTTCTGCACTAGACTGAGTCTTGTATATTATCTGGCATTTCTCCCTGACAGTATTCACCTGTTCCTGCTCTCCACTGAAGGATGACAGTCAATAGTCCATTGGAGTAAACACTGCATTTCACAGCAAGGTTAGCCAGTAGAGACAGCCATGGAAAAAATACATTGAAATCAACTTGCTGGAATGAATTATCCATAGCTTTGCATTGACAATGAATGCTGGCTCAGCAGAAATAGATTTCTCAATAGGTCACATAAACCCCATATCGTAAGCTACTTCCACACACCAGTCACTTTAATATTAGACAGCCATAACCACATATCACATCACATATGATATGCAATGATTGGTAACTCTGGGACAACATGACTGGGATTCTACAACCTGATTTGAAGAGTATGTCCAATGCTCATAGGCATGCAACAAGTGTGTGTGTGTGTGTGTGTGTGTGTGTGTGTGTGTGTGTGTGTGTGTGTGTGTGTGTGTGTGTGTGTGTGTGAGAAAGCTTCAACAGAAAAGCTCTCACAGTTCTGCATTGTTACTAGTAGCGTAAATATTTGTGCAGCTGTTTTGCTGAACATTATTTAGGTGGGGCCATCCCTGCTCCAGTATCAAAAATAATATCAGATCAAAAGAATTATCGACTCAAAAATAAAAGACCCGAAAGCTTTTCCTCTGTGTGTGTGTGTGTGTGTGTGTGTGTGTGTGTGTGTCTGGACCTTACAGAGTGGAGGTATCAGGAGAGACAGTGGGAGAGATAATCCGTCCACTTCACCTATTTACTGTTGCATGCTAAGACAGTGCTGGAAGTAGGTTGTGAGGGCACTCCATGTCTCCTGCCAGGGCGCTGACAGCTGAGCTTGGCATAGCTTTATATTTAGTCAGCTATCATACTGTACCAACTCACACAAAACACACCTGGTCACATGTGACTTTTTAGACAGAAATGCCAGTCACAAAAAGGAAACCAAGAGCATAGGCCAACTTAAATATACTTGTTCCTTCACTAGAGACATACATCTTGTGTGCCATCAATAAGAGTCAGTAAATCAAGTCATGAGTACAATTTATACAAAGATGGAATCATTATGAACATGAAGCATATGCTCAAAAAGACTTATAGTTGGCCTACAACTATCAATAATGATCTCACACAAGTGAATTTATTTCACATTCCAACTTCCATGAAACCAGTTATTGCATTACCAATATTTCCAGTATACATTTAGGCCATTACTTACACTATACATTAGGCTTCTATACAGTAGGCTATACTAGCAGATCAACAATAACAGGCCTTTTTTTTTTCTTTTTTTTTTACAGTATATTCACTTGAATGTGCTATAGTTTGATCAAATTTGCAGAAAATATCGAATTATCTTCATTGATGACTAACGATTGGTGATTAATACGGTTGTAAAAGTGCACTGTGCCATAGCCTATTGTACAGACCTTTCTCATGTAAACTTACAACTGCAGTGCGGTGCATCACTTTAGGGAGGCTATTTACATTTCTTAGGGTTAGGGTTAGGAGGTCATATTCAATCAGGATACAATGACCGCTAACATAAAAATCAGGACAAAAACGGTCTTCACGTGTTAACGCATCACTTCACACATCCGTCTGCATCTGCAGGCTACAATCGCGTCGACATTTTAAACACTGACAATAATAAGCAAACAAAAGTCACAGTTGAGTGCATGACAACTTTACCTTATAGGCTGCCCGTCGCTTGTCATGTTTAAGTCCTCATCTATTATCCGTGCGTAAGCCTACTTGATGAAAATCAATAAAACGAAATACTCTGGCAAGTCGCTTTGCCATATTGGCATTTTCGCGCTTTTTACGTACTTGCCACGGCAAGAGCGTACTAATATATGAAGAAATGTGGTGCATGCCTTGTTGCAGTGTCGCTGCCCCGCAACTTTTGACAGTCGTATGAAGAGTTATACTATACACGATTAAATTGACAATTGACACAGACTAAAGACGATGTGCGATGACAGGATTTTAAATCAAAGCTTTTCATCTGTTCCCAGCCGCTGTTCATCTGTTCACTTGAGAGTAGGATAGACTGTGTGTCCCCAAAGAAGACGCGAATCACCACAGGCAGGGGATAATATCGCCGATATACTGACTCATCTCAAACTGCGGTAGACCACTCATGACAACAGGCAAAAATTATCGTACTTCATCACGGTGAAGTAGGCAACTGTACCTCCATCTTAAAACGAATATGTTCCTCTCACTGTCAGAATAATGAGATTCAGTTTATCAAGAACTGACAGGCATTTCAGTCCCACGGGTTACTTATGCATCGGTTATTGATCTGTATTTGTAAAAAGTATACAAAAAAGATATAAAATAGGCTATAGCAGTAATAAAGGCCACACACACGCGATAGAAAAAGAAGAAACAACATAGCGTAACGTTTTGTGGATATTCAATGTCTAGACTATTTTGGTATATCATTGTTCCTATATTTTTGAAAATCTTGAGGATATAGGCCGACTTTCGGCAATTGCTCCATGAATAGACCTATACGTGTAGGCCTACACTCCAACTGTCACATTTCGCTTCTATTTATTGTATTGAATGCTATCTCTAAATAAACTAGTGGAAGTTGCTTAAAAGTGAATAATTTGAATTTAATTAATTCCTGAAATAAAGGTGTTATTTGAAACATTTCTAAAACATAATACCTAGTGTTGTAGACTACTGTCTGTATGTAACCTACTAGTCTATAGACCTATTCCTTTCATAGATTCCTCATCATTAGATTCCTCTCCAATTCAAAACGCCGTTCAAAAAAAAAAAATTCAGACATTATGCTGTCATTGTAGTTAGATTCCAGGACCATTACCCAACATGTAGCCCAAAACTCTCTTGTGAACGAAATGTATTTGTTTGTGGTCAATAACTCAACCTGTGGTTTTGGAGAGGAAACCTATTTATTGCTGTTTGAATTTTGCAGTGAAATTGTTCTTACATAAGAATATAATTTATTACACTTTGAACTACCAAGTAGAAGGTCAAACTTCACCAATTACAGTAGAGTCTCAACAGCAGGCAAAGCTGATGGAAATTAAAGTCATAGAGGATGTATTATGTGAAAATATTAATGATTTGGATAAATGAATAGGATAACATTGATGAAAATCCACACACTGTTAGTAGTCTATTAGATCAAACATAAATGCAGTACATGTAGCCTATAGATAACTTTACATTAGGTCTATTCAATATAAAGGTGGCACATTACTGTCACCTATTATTTTTTATTCATTGAATGTTATGTTCTGATACATTACATTTTATTACCATTGTTCCTTTTTGAGAGACATTGACCATAGTTTTGTGAGTCATATAGCAATTGTCTGAGAATTTCAAATGTTGTTCACACCAGTATCATCATCAGCAAATCTTAAATTATTGGTGTGTGTACTACTTCAGCAGTGTACATGCTTAATTAAGAATACATTTAAAGCAATTTGTCACAATACACTCAATGTAAAGGCATCATACTTCAATACATACTTCAGACATGAATTATCATAGTTTACAAAAGATTAATGTATTGTATTATTTCTTTGTTTGTATTGTTTGTATTACTATTATTTGTTTCAGTGTTGTTTTGTCAATGTTTTTTTAAAAGGATAATATTCACAATTTTTTGGAAAGTGAATCTTTCTGTCTCACAGTTCAAACATTCTAGCAGGGATTCAATCAGTTCATCACTGCAGATACAGTGCTTCCCTCACTGTGCTTTGATTTGCACAGTAGCCTGGCCTGTAAGGAGAAAATGGTCTTTCTCCAATCGGGACGTGCTGTTGTGGAAATCAAAGCGGAAAGCCTCAGTGTACTGTACACTCAAAGACAAACAAGAGTGATTCTCCTGGACTTGAGCAGTCATCCAGACTTCTCTCACCATACAGTATCTATAGTAGCCTACACCTGTAGTATGTATTTAACAGCCTCCTAAAACAAAATACCTGACAGACAGGAAACACAGGCCTTGACTTCTCATCCAGAGGACAAATCCAACTGTCACCCAACAACATGTTTTCCTCCAATGCAGACCCACTCAGGCTACTGCATACTGCTATTAATACTAATGCTAGCTTGCACTGAAGGGACTCATGTTTCTGCGAAGCTGCACTTAAATTCATGCTCGTTTGGAACTTGGTGTACAGTGGTGGTGCGGGACACACAACCCTGTTGACCCTAACTGCATAGAGACAGGTAATGAGATTAGCCAGGCTGAGTGTGACTGTCTGTTTGTGACGTCTTTTCTCCAGATTGCGCATGCAGGCCGTTCAGCTCTGTGGTCATGTGACGAGATCACTGAGGTTAGGAGTGGGGGATTACTAGGCGGGGTGATCGGGTTCGTCGGGCCGAGAACACAGGGCAAGAGTGACATGTGCTCAGTACAAAGAAAGAACAGATATATACAGAGGGTCACAGGATTTTATGACCCTGCGCCATACACCAAAGAACATCCTGTCTCTCTGTATTTATGTTGCAATATTAATACATGGGAGTCAACCGCTTTTATCTTAGCTCATAGATCACGCAGCCCATTGAGATGCTATTGTTAATCTTTGGTAGAATCTTTCTTTGCTTTGTTTAGATCTTTCTAGAATGTGTCTTAAAGCGTCTTAAGTTTCAAATTGATGTCCTTGAGGAGCACTTTGCACAAGTGCTACGACCAATTGTTGGGATCAGGGAACACGGGTCCCGTCATCGCCGGTCAGGATTAAGGGGGCCGCCCGGCCTATTGCTTTTCTTCGCAGCAGGTGTGGGGAGAAAGCGATGGATTTACGGACTGCTGACACAGGCTCTGCAGGGAAAGTCTACTTTGGAAGCTCGGCAAGGCTTCGCCCCATGTGCCCACCCTCACTTCCTTCTCCACCACAAACATGGAGCCATCAGGAAGGATAAAGACACAACTGTGATGCTGACAGACAGGCCAACTGCTGTCATCATGACACTGAACTGCATGTTCAGGAGAGATTCCACTTCCTCTTCAATACTTTGATTTAATAGACAGATGACTAAATGAGTACTAGTTAGCCTGAACCTAAGCTACAATGACATTTTATGAGAAATAATAACAGTGCACAATCATTATTAAGAAAGGAGGGGAGTTGGGGAAAAATATTTTCACCCACCAACAGGATGAAATAAAGATGAATTTTAATATGATACAAGATTTAGATTTGTTATGATGAACTCAGTCAGTTGTGGCAAAGGGAGGTCTCTCTATCCAATGTGCACATGCTTCCCCTTGCACTATATGCTGCTTTAACTAAACAATGGGCCTCTTGTGCTCCCTAATCTTGAGTCCAGACACAACATGCATGCATATCAAAATGTAAAACCACTTGATATTTAGATTAAGGATTAAGACTTACTTGCTCATATATTTTTCTTTGATTTAATAGGGGTTGTTGTCATCAGCAAGCACATGAATTCCAACACATGGAGAAGTGGTGAGGTCGACTGGTGACTGTGGTGAGCTGTTTTGCTGAATGGTCTTTGACCCAAGACTGTCTGGAGGCTCTTTACACACTAAGCCATGCTTATTTGTAAACAGAGCAGCTAACTCTCCATGAGTTCCTCAATCCTATAGACTGGGAAATGACAACATGCACAAAGCTGCCATTCTCAAAGGAGTTAGGGTGCCATTTCTGCTCCTACAACCTATGTTTAGCGATCAAGTTCCAAATACTGACTGAAGATACCTTTGAGTGACTGTAACTTTCCTGTATATATAACACACTAATGTCATGGGAAGATTTGCACATGCAGTAGTTTGCATTATAAGGATGTATTTTAGGATTTTGACCTGTGGAACTTCTCTAACCTTGTCTGTCATGATCACTGTCCCACCCATAAGCCACACAATCCCCACAGATGAATTCTCTCCCAACTGGCTGCATGAAAATGAACAAGATTGTAAACCAAAAACTGGCATAAGATCTAGAATTCTTGGCAGTAGCTAGGTTTCTCACATAAATGCATCATGTGCTAGTCTGTTAACCTTCAGAGGTACCTCTTTAGGAAAACACGCTCATTAAAGTCCCAGCGGGGTTCCTATGAGGACTTCACCCCTGTCAATGACAGATGCATGAATGACTCAATATGTGTCTGGATTTGTAACCTGCAAAGGATTAAGAAAGACCCGGGAGACAATGGCAAAGCGAGGCAAAGCCGCGCAGCCCGCAGTCTAAACAAAATCTCATTGTTCCTGTTTTCCATAGCTGGGGGCAGGCAGGCATTCCTTACAAACCCCTCCCAAAAAGACTCTCTCTCTCTCTCTCTCTCCCTCTCTCTCTCTCTCTCTGCCCCCTCACTCTCTCTCTGTCCCCTCTCTCTCTCTCTGTCCCCTCTCTCTCTGTCCTGCCCTAGTCTCCACACTGCTCCCCCAGCTCTGAGAGGAGTTACCAGGCTGGTCATTAAACAGGACTGCCTCTCAGTTTCTGCAGCTCCATGGGGGGAGTCCCTCCCTGTAATGCACTCCCCATTCTGGACCCAGACGGCAGCTGATGAGGGATTATCTGCCGGTGGAGGCATGGCGTACTCCCCGCCATAATCTTCAATTAGTTCAATTCACGGCAGCGCGTTGGGTGGACCTGCCACTACCTTTTCCCACGGCTCCTTTATACATGCACACACACACACACACACACACACACACACACACACACACACACACACACACACACACACTGTGGAGCATCAGAGCCCCTCTGCATACGGCTGACATGTCTCATGTGTAAAGCTTCCCTATGCAGTTTAGGCAAGATGCATTGGGGGCTCCTCATACTGGCCATTGTGTAATACCCATTGAATTGGTCATCTTCAGAAAAGGGTATCCTAAAGCATGAGATGAAGCTAAATTTCACTGGAAGGCATTGTAATTCAAAAGATAATGTCAGTTTTCAACAAGTCATATGTATACCCCCCTCCAAAGTCAGCCATTTACCATATGGTCTACTTGAACACATATCATTTGTCAGCTCCTATGACAACCTGATATTAGTTAGGATCTTATTACTGTAATGTGTGGTAACATTGGCTTGCAGGCCCTATCGGATTGCATTCCCCTATAATTCTGCAGGTCTCTGAGTGCCCAGAAATCCTTAAACTTCGTTGTATTAATAATCAGTCTTTCAGCAAGCATCTCGTGTTCTGGGTTTTGTATGTTAAAAGGAAGTTGGATCTGTATTGAATGAGCGGCAGTGTTTGGAGAGGAATACTATCTTTCTCTGCACCACTTCTCTGAGCTAAAAAACTGGCCTGGGCTTAGTGGGAGAAATCTGGGTCTGACGTGTCACTCACAACTCTAATGCCAACAGATAGTTTCACTGTGCGGGGAAATATAATGTGTCTGTCACTGCAGTAGAAACACTTGGATCTCCAACTGCCATGTCAATGCGAGGGTTACCTAATCCCCCGACCAAACTGCCAAGTGACAGAAAAATAGGTCAGACAAGGAGATGGTGAAATGATCTCTTTTCTTTGATCAATTGTTGTTTTTCATGGGAAGTCACCAACAAAATGTCGGTGAAACCTGAAAATAGTCTCAGATTATGAAAAGTCGAATCCAATACATTCTTGCCATCTGGAGGCTGTGTGTGAACCACATAGCCATCTTAATATCAAATCAGGCCGCTCAGTCTACTGAAATATTAATCTTAGCATTGATACTTTTGCCATTGTTGCTATGAATTATGAGCAAATTATTACCTACCTGTGCAAAACTCAAACTAAAGTCTCCCATCGGCTCTCATAGTTTACTCAAAGTGTATGAAATGTATATATTCTCATCCATGTCCTTAGAATATCTTGGACTTATTTGCAGGTCATGTATGAGACGAAAGTGGGACAACAGCTTTGACCATGTTCTCACGCAGGTTCACATTCACTACTAATGCAGGTGACTTTGGCACAAAATCTTAGAGGCTGTTCTCATTATACTTATACTTCATTATACATTATACTTCTCATTATACACACTTACTTACATGCATGAGACTTTGACATTACGGGAATAGCATCTTCGATGTCCTCATACTTGAAATATATTGCGGGTTAAAAAGGATGATACGAAAGAGGGAGAAAACAGCTTGGACTGTGTCCTCAAATGAGTTCACATGATGCCTCTGGCGAAAGAGCTTGGAGACTGTCCTCACAAATGTTTTCAGATGTGTCACTTATGTTTTAGACAAAAGGAAAATTGCAGTTTGGATTACATGTCCTGATATAAGGTCACATTAATCTTATATTGTGGTGAATATATTATTTGTATATTATTTTGCACAGAAAATCTTTATTTTGCACCTATTTAGCACAGCAATCTTTCGAGCCTACCTATTGCTGCCACAGTGTAAACATATACAGGACAATTCACTTAGTGATTTAGCCTAAGGTGCACGGTAGGTCAGATTACATTATTACAGAGTACATTAAAGCTGCGGCAGCTCATATAAATGAGTCATCCTCCCCTAGAACGGGTCATCCCAGGTAAGGAGATCACACTGACAGGCAGCTTATCCTAACAATGTGGCACAACTTGGCCCATATGTTGTGTCATGCTGTAGGAGAGTCAGGTTGACACTGGCTGACACCTTGCCAGAACTCAGGACACAAACAAGCCAATGGGGCCTCCCCTTATTCTACCTGTGACCTGTTTTTAAGGACAACTCAAAAAGGATGAGCTCACACGCTGCCAACTGTCTCTGTCTGTTTCTTTTCCCTCCAAGCACAGTGATAGGCTTAGGCTGGCAGACGTGCCTTAACAAGATGTTAGGCAGGCCCCAGTAACACATTTAAATTAGCTCCCCACTCAGGGTCATGGGACTCACTCGACGGACTCCCTCACCCCGTAAGTAGCTTGTGCAAAATGGAAAAACATTTTCCCACAGATCAACAGATCGTCAAAACAAACCACAACTTTTACAGAGTCACTTGCATCTTCACCATGGCCATAACTTGTGCATTGAATGTTGCATTCACAGTTTTTGAGGGGAGGGCACAAATGAAAGAGATTTGTAAATGAAAGAAAATAAATATTTATTACTTCATGCCAGGCCGGCTTGTGTGCTCGAATCAATCCACTGTGGTATGTGTGTGTCCGTGCATGTGTGCGTGCGTGCATGTATGTGTGGCATCGTGTTCACCTCAGATGGCCTCAATCTGTTATTTCCAGGGGCATTTCTGCATCTCATCAGTCAGACCTCATGCGCTCCCCTGTGACCAGCGGAGATTTATCCCTAGCTGTTTGGCCCACTCACAGCCTTGCTGTGGTTATGTTATACAACTCTGCATGTGTAATTTGTCACATATTGTCATGAGCTGTCAAGAATGCATATGACAAATGTGACATTTTGTTTATGAAACCGAAGAGTTGGCCTCAAGCCGTCCACCTATGTTATCGTCTTTAACTGACATGAGAGGACTTGCAACATCTACTTTGTGGGCATGCGGTGTAATAACTCAAAGGCAGGGGGAAATGTAGCAGGCTTATGTTGTTTTATCCTTTGCCAGTACTCCAAAACGTGTTGAAAACAACAGCAAGACAATGGATGGTCAGGTTTGTGGATTTGTCGCAGAACAATATTCTCTCTCCCTAAGGAGCTGAGTGACCTCTCTCAACTTACAGTATGGGGCAAAGACACTCCCATGAGTACACAATAACATTACTGTACGTCCCCATACACCCCCTCACTGCTCCCAGTGGTGACAAACATGCATTGTCCTTGTACAGAGACAGAACAATCACTTCCTTTGTACTGCAGACACTCACGGGTCAGGCAAGGTCAAGGAACTTTAAGGACATTCAATGATGTCAACTGAATCATGTCTATCTACACGTATAGTATGGAGAAAATGAATTGTATTAACACAATAGCTATTATTTACTGATGTATATAGACTACTCTATTTTAGGTCATGAGGTAAAACTGCATCTTAGAGTATGCTCACATTACTTCTGATGTTTTTTGCACTTTAGTTCTCTCTTCTCTTCTTGTTTCCTTTTTATCCATTATTTATTTTGAGGTCATACTTTTTTTATAGCAATTTAAAGATGGAGGAATTCATTGCCATGACAAACCTTTCTTGTGTCTTGCCCCACACTTGGAATTCATTGCCTTGATGATTCTTTTCAATTGCTTGTTTTTGCCACTTTATATGCTCCTTGAAAGGAAGAAACTCTATCCTTACTTTCTCTAACAGTATCTAGATTTATTTCAGTGAGATATTATACAGTATGGCCAGTGGCTGCTCAGGACTGTTTATTTCCTCCCTCCCTCCCTCCACCCCTCTTTCATGACACATCCTGATTTAGCACGTTGGGCTCTGGAGTCGCTCTGCAATGACATCATCACATATCTGCCCCTCTGAGCTAGGGCCTTGCATCAGCGACAGAGCTCTGTCTCCGCCAATGACCGAACCAGGAGGGACAAAGGGGGAGGAGAGTGAGTTAAAACAGCAGAGCTGGCTCAAGAGAGGGGGCCTTGATCGAAAAGTTTCACACAGCTCAGATTTAAAGCCATTGTCAGCAATATTTCCAGAAATGTCCAATCATGAAATATACCCCTTTGTGCAGAACTAATTGATGAGGTATAATAACAGTATACTCCTATGGAAGTATATGGAAGTGTTACCAGAGTATGTATTTGCACAAAGCATAAACCATTACATAGGTGACACAAAAGATGTGTATATTTTTTTCACAGCTCTCTGAGCCATACAGAGGTTACGTATTTCCATAACACCTTAAGAATCACAAAAGCTTTCCATCACACAGGCCCAGAGAAGAAAATACCACTTTATGGGTCATGGCTAAATACATATTCAAAGAGTTTTGATCTTACCCTGCATGTTTGGAATGCTAAATCCGAGCAAAGGAAGGAAATCACTCGGACTTGGCAAAAGTACAATTGTTTGTAGCTGAACTTACAGCTGACCCATGTGATTAAACGAAAAATCCAAGCTGCAGAGTTAACATCGTAAGTGATGGGGCTGACCAGATTGTGGCTCTGAGGATAGCATTACTGAAAGGTGCCAAATCTGGACTGAAAGAGGGAGAGAGAGGTTGATTATGCATGCATGGGTAGTGTAGTATGCATTTAGTAAAATATGTTGGATCATCACTTTTCTGCTGGCACTATAGGAGAAACCAGAGCCATGTCAAACGTACCAGTCAGAATTTATATCTACAGTATCAAAACAAAGTTTTGTATACATATATAGTAAGTATACATTATTGCTAAAAAGTGCTGGCACTGGACCGCTGGAGGTGTGCTCAGTCCATGGAATCAAGAAAAGTACAAAAAAGTAGCACCTTGCCAAAAGGGGAGGGGCTAGACAATTAAGTGATTATTTGCTCAATAAAATAAGGATCTGGCCTGTTAGTAACAAGCACTGATCTACCTATCATCAAAACCATATACATAAGTGATGACCTTGAAAAATACACAAAGGATACACAAAGGAGAACTTAAAGTATAACCTAAAAGTGTAGGATATCCATAAGGATATAGAATATACACTGATCTCAAAAGAAGTATATGTACCTATGCAACATTGATCTTTAAAACATCAACACACTCTATTGAACAAAACAAGTAAACTATTAAACAAAAACTAAGAGAGAGAATAACATCAGGAGATCTATATCAAAAACAAAAACAAAAACAAAACAAAATAGCATAACAACCCGGGAAGCGCTTCAGCTTGACTAACAGGTTAAATTAAAGGACCGTAATCCTAAAGGTGCTTCTAATTGAACCGCAAAATCCAATAAGCTTCCCGTTTCCGTGAGCCTTAACCAAGTCACTGTCCCTTACTGGTACTGTACTTGGACACATTCAACAACAACAAACTTAAGTGTGTGTGGGGATGATCCAGTCATGGTGTCCAGCCAGTAACTATTGGTGGGCAACTAAATAATCTAATTTGGTATTGTGAATTTCACCTTTACAGTCCGTTCCCATACTCTCAGTTTTAACATTTGTTTAGTTTGACCCACATACAGTATGACATTTCACAATGGCACGTTAACATGTACGTAACTGTTGTACTACAGTTGATGAAGGCTTTTATTTTGTTGGTGTTCGAACAATGAACACAACGGCCACACCTGCAGTTCCCATCTGGAGGACTGGGTAGCCAAGTTATGGATACGATTAGCTCTGCTAGGTTTAGAGATCACAGATCAAACCAGTTTGTCTTTCAGATTTCTGGCTCTCCTAAACACAACCATGGTGGGCTTTGGCTAATTATGGATCGTAGTGAGGTTGAGGATTGGCCAATGTTTGGAGATTATCCTTTTGATTAGATTAGACAGGTATTTATACGTTGGAGAAGAATAATTTATTCTCCAGGGATTTTTGAGTTCGAGCTCTTGGTAAAGAGCATGTGGTACGTGCATGTTCTAGTGCACAGTGAAGTGAATGGTCATCATAATCCCTGTTCTTGAATTTTCTATAGAGGTTTTTAGATTTACTTTCAAACTCGGTTGTAAGTTACGAACAACAGTGTGTTGCGGTTAGTAGGTTTTGAAAACAGAGTTGTCTCAAGTTTACCATCATGTTTGTAGCTCCTTGGTGGTTGGACTCACACTTGAACTTCAGGTTTTTTTGGTTTGGTTGAGGTAAATGACAAACTGGTCCAGTTGTTTTTGGTTTCCATCAACAAGGAGTAACACGTCATCCTGCAATATAGTGAAATATAGTCACAGAATGGATTGATATCACTGTAGGCCCACTGGTATCACTGGTAGCCCAAAGGCCCATGTATAGGTTTAGGTTAGGGGCAAATGCTGCCACCATAGCAGTTGCCTTTGTTTGGATAAATAAATCACCCTCAAACATGAAGTACAGTAGTTGCAATTCAGGAAGAGGTCAAGTAGGTCGAGAATGAACGCCGTAGGGGGTGATTGATCAGGTCTTGACTTGATGAAGGATGACACAGCATCTATGCCGCCCCCATGTGGTATGTTCCTGTAAAGACTGGTGACATCTAGAGAGGCCAGAGTATACTCATCAGATGAAGAGATGATAGGGTGGATGATAGGGTGGATGATAGGGTGGATGATAGGGTGGATGATAGGGTGGATGATAGGGTGGATGATAGGGTGGATGATAGGGTGGATGACAGATGGGGAGACGCGGTCCTTGTGAATCTTAGGGAGACAGTAAATGACAGGACAAATAGGATAAGACATTTTGAGGAATTCATGTTCTCTTTTGCAAATCCAGTCATTTTTTATGGCAGTTTCCAAGTAATCATTCATTTCGTTAGCTATGACGTTGTTAGGGTCAGAGGGTAGTCTTTTATACAAGTCTGTGTCAGTCAATCGGGATAGGATGCTATTTTGATTTGTTTGTGTTTTTGTTTTTGATATCCTGATGTTATGCTCTACCTAACCCAATACACCCTTTCTTTAATAATTTACTTGTTTTGCTCAATATAGTGCGTTGATGTTTTATACATCAATTCTGCATAGGTAGACCTACAGACACTTTTTTGAGATCAGTATATATTCTATATCCTTATGGGAGATCCCATACTTTTAGGTTATTCTTTTAATTCTCCTTTATCTATCCTTTGTTTATTTTTCAAGCTGATCACCTATGTACAGTATGGTTTTGATGATAAGTAGATCAGTGTTTGTTGTCTAACAGGCCAGATCCTTCCTCTAGTGGAACCTGATTGAGCAAATAATCACCTAATTGTCTAGCCTGTCCCCTTTTGGCCAGGTGGTGCTACTGGCAATTATGTTTGTCTTGTCATGTGTTCTTGTACAGTGTATGCTGTGTTGTTGTCTTGGTACATTATGCTTTGACGAAAGACCTTGCTCCAAAACGCATCAGCAAATAAAACATCGTTCAAGGGATGAAGTTGCAGTATACTATATAAGTATACTTTGTATTTATGTATTTTATATATAAATATAATAAGTACAGACAATGTTGTTTAAGACATAACAGTAATGTGAAGTTATGTCCAGGCATGTTTAACTTTTGACATTTATTTTGACTATTTTCTGAACTCTATTCTGATAACTCTCCTCAGAAACAGCAGGCAGATACTATGAAAAGTCCTCTCCTGTACAGCAGAAGTGGAACTACAGAATGGACTGACGGGGTTATGAGTGAAACAATCCTTGTGGGTATTTTATGCTTGACACAGAGTTTCTAATTCAATCCCATATATAAGAGGAGACAGACTTAACTTAATATTCCAGTATAGAGACTGATCTGAGATTGTTGATTACTGGAAATCAGTGATTACATGTGATACATGGCAAGGCAATACATCACACTGTAATGCGTTGTGTCTCCATGCAGCGGGTACAACGTCTATCTTTGATCAGGTTCTCTTTGAACCCTAATAGAGGTACGGTACAGCGATATGCCGGGTGGGAATGGTGTGGGTGTCGAAGCGACACATTGTTCCCATCAGAGAGAAGGGATAGAATTGGAGGAGATGTGTTTTCTGAACCGCAAGGGGTGTATGCAATCAAGAGAACCCAAACACACACACATTTGTGCATACACGTGCGTGTGCACACACAGACACACACCCTCCACTCCAACCCCCACACACTTGCAATCCAATCCACCAGCCTTGGCTGTTGTCAGGAAGTGCTAATGAAGTTATTAATGATATGCATGTGTGCGGTGGCGTGCAAGCTCTGGCTATGATGGGCAGCTGGTAGCTCAGACTCAGCTTTGGTTAGGGGTGATTAATAGTGAGGGGGAGAGAGAGAGAAGGAAATCAAAGGAGCCAGTCAGGGGGAGAGAAGGCCTTTCACTAGGCTCTGTCACATGCAACACCAGCACCCTCTGATACCTGCCTCTGTTACTGAATGGGTAATACTGTGGTTTATATCCTATACAGGGACTTGAGGCACATTACTTAAAGCACCTCCTTATAATGTGTTACATTTCCTGTGAAGAAGCTGGCCAATGCCCCTTACAGTAAATGAACAAAGTAGCAGGAAGTCAGGAACAGCTTTGTTAAAATGTTTCTTTATTTGAAATAAATACACACAGAGATACAGGCTAAAATTTGCAAAAGACTTAAAAGGGTAAAAGGAATAAAGAATGAGACAATTAGTAAAACAAACACTCACTGGTCACTCCTTGTATCTAACCCTGTACTGCCTCTCCCACACACATTTATTCACATGTAATCAATTAAACTCAATAGGAAGAAGGGGCTTACAATCTCTTCTCCCTAACCTGTTGAAACAGAAGCCTTTTCTCAATTGTTAGGAACACAACTCCTTGCGCCCTCTCCTCCGTTCTCAACTCTTGTCCTACTAAAAACGCATTGGAGGAGAAGATCGAG
This sequence comes from Argentina silus, assembly GCF_951799395.1. Lineage (NCBI taxonomy): Eukaryota > Metazoa > Chordata > Actinopteri > Argentiniformes > Argentinidae > Argentina > Argentina silus. The sequence goes on along the minus strand of NC_139657.1, from coordinate 21,813,897 downwards.
GTTCCTCTCCTGACATTCTCCTCCATGTTACTCGCAAACGTCTGAAGAACCAAATGACGGCACACACTGAGCTGGTTATATAGCCCGAAGGTGTATTTAATAATAATAATATTATTATTATTATTATTATTGGGAGAGGGGTAGTGGAGAGAAGGATAATCCGAGGGGGTCGTCGGAGTCCGGTCCAAGGTTCGGTAATAGGAGATCCAGTAGCTGAGAGGAGTCGGGGAGAGAAGGATAATCCAAGGGGGTCATCGGGGTCCGGTCACGGGGGAATCCAGTAGCAGAGAGGGGGTAGGGGTAGGGTCCGTGGAAGGGTATAACAAGGGAGTCCGAGGGAGACGAGGGTTTGTACTCCCTGGTGTCTGCCTGCATGGCGGGCCACCAGAATCGCCGGGGGATAAATGAGAGTCCGGCCCACTCCTGGGTGGCAGGCGAACCTGCTGGCGTGCCCCCACTCCAGGACTCGGGATCACGGGGGAACGAAGACACATCCAGGGGGTCCGCCTCCGGGGCTGGGGTGAGTGCGTTGGGCAACCCTGACCACGGAGTCGGTGGCCCAGGTGACGACACCAACCACTCGGGAGGGGAAAAGGATGGTGCCGTGGGTTGACGGAGCCACCTCCTCCGGGGCCAGGCGGGAGAGTGCATCGGCCTTGGTGTTAGTGGAGCCCGGCTTGTAGGAGATGGTGAATTCGAACCGGGTGAAGAAGGCCCAGCGCGCCTGGCGGGAGTTGAGTCTCTTGGCCGACTGGATGCACGTCAGGTTCTTGTGGTTGGACCAAACCACAAACAGCTGCTGGACCCCTCGAGCCAGTGTCTCCACTCCACCAAGGCCTGTACACTGCCAGCAGCTCCCGGTTGCCCACATCATAATTCCAGACATCTGGGAGAGGACGGCCCCGAGGCCGGTGTCAGAAGCATCCACCTCCACGAAGAACTGGCGGGCTGGGTCGGGGTGGATGAGCACCGGGGCCGCCATGAACAGACTCCTCAGGGTCGAGAAGGCGGCCTCCACCTCCGAGGTCCAGGAGTACGGGCAGAGCGTGGAGGTGAGGGTGGTTAGTGGGGCCACCTGACTGAACCCCCTGTAGAACCCTGCGAAGCCCAGAAAACGTCTCAACTGTTGGCGGTTCAAGGGTTGGGGCCACTCCACCACCGCCTGAATCTTCCTCTTGTCTGCCCGTAGGTGACCCTCCTCTATGATGTGGCCCAAGTACTCCACGGAGCCAGCGTGGAATTGGCACTTCTCGGCCTTCAAAGAGTCTGTTTCCCAGGAGTCGTTGCAGGATCAAACGGACGCGCTGGCTGTGCTCCTCCGTACTGGAGAACAGCAGGATGTCATCCAGGTAGACCACCACAAAGATGTTCAACATGTCACGCAGCACGTCGTTCACCAAAGCTTGGAAGACGACCGGGGCATTAGTGACCCCGAAGGGCATCACCAGGTACTCGAAGTGCCCCAGGTGGGTGTTAAAGGCAGTCTTCCATTCGTCCCCCTCCTTTATGCGCATGCGATGGTACGCACTCCGGAGGTCTAGCTTGGTGAAGATGGCCACGTGACGAAGGGGTTCAAAGGTTGAACTGATGAGGGGTAGAGGGTATTTGTTCTTGATGGTTATGGAATTAAGACTTCGGTAATCAATACAGGGGCGGCTGTCTCCTCCTTTCTTCTTCAAGAAGAACCCCGCTGCCACTGGGGAGGAGGAGGGCCAGATGATGCCCGAGGCCAGGGACTCAGAGATATTTTCCCGCATGGACTGCTTCTCTGGGAGTGAGAGGTTATACAGTCAGCCGGATGGGAGGGCGGAACCAGGGACGAGGTCAATCGCACAGTTGTAGGGGTGGTGAGGGGGAAGGGATAGGGCACGTTCCTTACTGAACACCTCGGCCAGGTCGTGGTAGAGGGGAGGCACGTCGGATAGGTCTGGAGGCGGGGCGACCTGTCTGGGAGGTCTGGGTGGAGAGGGGGTGGAACAGAGGCAGTTGGCATGACACGCAGACAGTCGTCCAAGTCCAAGGTGAGGGTAACCAGCTCCTGGTACAACGAGGGGCGGTTCTTGAAGAGCCAGTCCTTTATGTCATCACTTAGACCCCGCTTGAATGCGCTGTGGAGTGCCTTATTCCCCCCGGTTCGGTAACGGGGGAATCCAGTAGCAGAAAGGGGGGTAGGGGTAGGGTCCGTGGAAGGGGATAACAAGGGAGTCTGAGGGTTGTGGAGGGGCACAGGAGAACAAGGTTAACAAAACACTAGGAACACGCAGGGATACTTGCGAGGGCTGAAGCGTCTGCAGGTTAGGTAGAAGATTACCATTGACAAGGTACGTTCAGGCAGGGTTTTTGTAGGGAGGTGATTGCCGATGAGTTGCAGGTGTGCTGATGGATGATAGGAAACAGGTGCGCTGTCGACTGGGAGTTGGACGCTCCAGCAATGATCGCCAGGGCCTCAAGGTGGTGCCAGAGGGTTGGTTAGGGGGAGGGACCGTAACACTCCAATACTTTTTGAGGACAAAGCGAGTGGAGAACGGAGGGGTGATGCGAGGAGTCGTGCTCCTAACAATTAAGAAAAAGCAAATTAAACAATTAACTGATGTAGATGGAATGGCGGAGAGAGAATTCAACTATTGACTGAGATGATGGAAATAGAAAGCACAGCCCTTAAACAGTACACAAACACAACACGATAAAAACATGGGGAAATTCAGTCATAAAAGGGAGGATGTGATCACAACTTCACATTGCCTGATAAACATACATACTTGGATGTATCTGTGTTAGGAACTTTCTCATGGAGGAGAGATAGAATGGAACCAGGTGGCTTTGGGTGGTCCAGTAAATGAGAGGACTGTACTGTCTCAACTCCTGGCCTCCATCATGATTCATGTGGCAACAGATGTTGGTTACAGTGCTCTACCTTTTTCTAGCCAACAGCACAGAGAGAGAGAAAGAATGAGGAGAGAGAGAGAGAGAGAGAGAGAGAGAGAGAGAGAGAGAGAGAGAGAGAGAAAGAGAGAGAGAGAAAGAGGAGAGAGGAGAGTGTGTGTGCCAGTTAATATTGTGCCAATGCGGGTGTCAGACGTGTCTCAATATTAGAGACAGCAGCCCACTGTATCTCATATCAAGGACGGACTCTGTGCACTTATTCAGACTGAGGCCCTTACTCACGCCTGGGCTGGCCTGGCCATGACCAGTCCATTGGCTGAAATATTTTGGTTCTGTGAGGGTTCTACCTAGAACCAAAAAGGGCTTTTCAGGGACAGGGCGAAGAACCCTATTTGGTTTCAGGTTAAAGCTTTTTTTAAATGGATGTTCCACTTCTTAGATTTTTTGTCCTGGTTTGGCACTGACCTTGGGTGTAGTTCATTACCCCAAACAGTTTTTAGTTACATATGTTGTTTTCTTACTGATTAGTCATATTTTGCTATTCATGCCATTTATTCTAAAAATATGTCCGAAACACCTTACAGACGAATCCTTCTCTGATTACTTTGTCCACATTATTTTTCCAAAAAGTTATTTTGTTAGGCTGTAATACACTTTTGCATTTTCATTGTCATGGTATCACAATGTTTAAGTGGATTAGAATGTAGTCAAATGACTTTTTCCAAAATGTAATACAGACAAAGTCTTCAGAGGGAGATTCTGTCATATTATTAGTTGGTTTGGGGTGCCTGTATGGACATATTTCCAGAATGAATGGTGCCCAAATTATGACAACTCAGTATCTAAGGAAGCACAATATGTAACTAAAATTCAACTACAGACAAGGTCTGGGCCAAACCAGGAAAACATGTTAAATAGGTGGAACATCCCTTTTAACACTTTCATTTACTTTTAGAATTAATCTAATGCACAGTGAATTTGAGAATGTCCATGTTATGTTTTAAATTAATATCAGCACATCAAAAACATTCAGTATATAAGCCATTCTTAATATCCAGACAGAAGAATGCAGTATCAGTGATAAGTGCAAAAGTTCCTTAGTAGTATAATATCCTAAACTCCAGTACAGCTTAGTAACATACATATGTGTTTCACTGCCACCGGCACATGTGCCAATGAACTGTTCAGCACTGCCAGTGATTTAAAGGGCAGTTTATAGTTGCTCTCCAGCCTGTATGAGTGTGAAGCTCCTCTCTCACCCATTGTTGGGTGGATTAATATGGATGCTGCACCTCTGAACAGTCCTCCCACCGGTGGCCATATTGAATTGATGTGAGTCTTGGCCCTGGTGACAAAGAAGAGTGAGATGAATACTAAGACTGATGAGACAATGGCTCTGTGTTCTGTGTCCTGTGTCTGTCACAGGGAGAGACTCTCCAGCCTATTTTACTAAGCCCATGCATGAGGTCATAACTTCAAACTAAATCTAATGTAATTGATTAATACTTTTATGACTTTTCTTGATTGTTCTCAAGTTATTGTAATGGTACTGTAACTGTGGGCAACACAGTTGCATTTGAAGGCAACGGTTGGCATAATTTAGTCAGAATACACAAGCACCAATCAACAAATGTTGGTTTACAGTGCTCAAAAGAGATCATTTCCTATTCAAGTACCATAGTTACCATAGTAAAAAGATCAAAGAGAGCGCAAGATTGTTTTTTCCATTTCGAATGGCTAACTTCTCATATCATTGAACAAGCTTTGACAATGTCAAGATGTGCATAACTAACATTCCAACCATTACAGTCAGCATGATGCTTTTCTCTCACTGTATACTGAACACCCAATTGACTCAAGTGGAATTTTCTCCAGTTCAGAGAAATGCCTGCTTTGAATTCATAAAAGTGACTAGGTCGCCACCTAGTGTCGATTTATGCACAGACAGGAGCAACTCAACATTCAGAAGATCAAATATCTTCACTGCGATTGTAGGTATCCCAAACAGCTAAATAATGCCTTGGAGTTGGATCTATTCCAAAGCAACATGATTATTTAGGGAGACATATTTCATCACTTGAATGGTCACTCCCAGTATGCGTTTCATCAGCAGAGGGAGGTAGAGGGCCATTTCACTCCATCCTGACAATTTTGCATTTCATCCCGTTTGGACCAACAACTATGTGGTGCAGAATCTAACCACCATAGGGCTACTCCAAAACACCACTAAACTCCTGGATGACATTTGTTCTTCGAGAGAGAATCTTCCCCTCTGGCCGAAGTCTAAAATTACAGTGAAGGTAGTTGTGGTTGACAGCAAAGTGGTTGGACTGGACTGGGAGCATATCAACATGATTTTGATGTCTGAGCAGTTGACACTGATGGGGCCTAGTTATTTTGAGGATGCACATACTGTTTCAAAACCGATAAATTGGTGTTAGTCCCAATTGGACCTCAACTGGAACTCTGATTGAAAAAGCATGGTGAATGAAATCAAGACATTCTACCCAGAGACAGACACTGTGCCCCACTGTTTGTTTCATCAGTGAGTGAATGAAGTGTTCCCCAGTGGAGGAACTGTGGGGAAATATTCTGTGTCCACCTCTAGGTTGTGAAACAAATTGTGTTCCACAACTCCCCCCTGACTGTACTGTAGTTCATACATTTTGCAACAAGCTGTATCTTCTTAATGTTCTTCTCCTCACTGGGAGAAAGCTCCTCCTCCGCCATGATTGGGAGTATTGCCCAGGATCTGGAGCAATACTCCAGCCCTCTGCCAATGACAGTGAGTGGACACAGAGTGATGGGGAACAGGGACAGGACATGAGGAAACAGGCAACCAGAAACATGCAATCAGTGGAATGCTTGCACACTCAGCACCTGGCAAAGGCTGTACAAACAGAAATGATCCATTATGGCTTATTGCAGCAAGTGAGTCCTTAATGGCTTGGCTCATTGTCAATATGAAAATGTTGATAATGTAATATCCATATGTGATCATATTCAAGTTATTTTGCTAGATCAGTACAACAGTGGATTTTTGGATTGGACAAGTCACGTCAAGTCAAGCTTTATTTAAAATGCAGGGTCACATACAGTCAAATACACTTTACAGAGAGAACAAATACAAATAAAAACAGTATAAAGACATAAACCACAAACATAACAAACATTTGACATCAAGATATAATGCAGACCAATGGGATCCAGTGTAAGGGACAACACAGATGTGACACGGGAGACGATCTTGTGGTGGTGGCCAGATCACTGGGTGGGACAGGAGATGCTAGCCAGGGGATCACTATGTAGCCATGGGGTCAGGAGGGCACATTGGAAGTGGCTGGGGGGGATGCCGGACTCATTGGCTCATGGCCCCCCAACAGGGGGATAGTGAAGGAAGTGTGGAATTAGTAAAGGGAATGTGGAATGACAATATATACATTATATGTGCATGTGCATGTGCATGTGTGTGTGTGTGTGTGTGTGGGGGGGGGGGGGTCGCCTGGGGAACGCACACTTCAATGCAACATGAATCATTTTTTCATGAAGTATGCAAAGTGCACCAACAGTACAAATGCGTGAAGACATGTACATCTAACATTCCAATTGTATGAGTCAAATAGGAGGAAAAGACTAGTGGACATAGTTGTACACAAATGTAAATTTAAATTTAACGTTGACTATGGGAGCTTCAGCCATTCAGTATTTTTTTCCCCTGCCTGCTGTTTCCATGGTTAGGGGGCGTCCTGCTCAAGGGAAAGACTGGACTGTTTCTATTCGTTGAAACCATAGGTGTGTCAGGGGGGTGTGTGCCTTATTTTGCAGCAGCTGTCAGTCATGACGCCATTTCCGGCGGGTGGGCAGCGCTCTGTGTCTGTGCCGTGGTCGTGGTGGGGGATTTTGACAGCGGCAGCGCTGTTTGGAGACAAACAAGGACGTGTGGAAGGGGACTATTTTTTCCCTCCTCGTTCCTCCCGATCTTGCACTGACAGTTATCAACCCACTGAGATTTCCGACGATATGACGGTTTTGGATTGGGCTGTCTACTGTAAGGTAGATCCTTCAATTTTAACGCTGTATTATTGCACAGGGAGATATATTATATTAAAATGAAGTGGCTTTACGCCTAAAACCCATGCAATTATTGATTTGACATTGCTAGATGTGTAGGCTATATAACTGCAGTTTGCCACTGTCTAGCAATTTGAATACATGCATAGTCCCTCTCTCGGCACAACATTTTTTCGGAAAAGCCATACTGTTGCAAAGATATCTCGGGCTATTGTTGTTGTATAATCTGATTTCACTTCGAGCACGCCTGCGCATCCGACCTATGGCTATCATACATCCTTTTCAAGTAATGTAAGGTTATTCATAGCCACCATTTGTAGCCCACTATGGATAATTTATTTGAGCGTGCTTATTGAACTTGCCTAGTGAGTTTGTAACTTTATAAAACACAACTTGCACATTATACCATCTGAGCTATTACTTGTTTTGTATTTTTATGTAGCCTACCCACACCCCGCGAAAGAAGTGACACATTATACAATGTTGCCATAATAGAGCCATAGGTAGCCTATGTCCCAAAATTGAACTTAAAGTGATGTTCCACTTCTTTAAAAATGTTTCCCTGGTTTGGCCCTGACCTTGGGTGAAGTTGATTATCCTGAGCAGTTTTTAGCTACATAACATGTTGCTTCCTGAGATACTGAGTAGTCATATTTGGGCCCCATCTGGAAATATGTCAGTAACACCTTGCGGACACTCCAATACAACTCATATTATGACAAACTCCCTCTGATGACTTTGTCTGCACAATTTTTCTGAAAAATTACTTTGTTTTGCTGTAATACACTTTAGCATTTTTGTTGTCATGGTAACAACACTTATGTGGGTTACAGCATAGTAAAGTTACTTTTCAAAAATGTAATGCAGACAAAGTCTACAGAGGGGTATTCCTAATATTATATGTTTTGGAGTGTCTGCAACACACTGCAAGGTGTTTCTGATATATTTCCAGAATTAATGGGGCCCAAAATATGACTAGTCAGATAAGGAGGTAAGTCAAATTCAAATAAGTCAAATTCAGGGCCAAACCAGGACAAAAAATGTAAAAGTTGGAACATCCCTTTCAACCTAATGTATGTGCTACACCAGGATGCAATTTGTGTAATCTGTGAAGCACCCATCATATCAGGAATGTAACCTGTTACACCAAACGTTGCACGTCTGTTTCTGCATGGAACGTCAAATGTATAAATTCCTGGCATTTCATTACCTCCAAATATAAGAACTGTTTATCAGTATTATGTCAGTTTATCAGTCTAGAGTTTTAGAATTAGAGATGGATAGTTTGGTTAGAGGGTGTGCATCCTTCTGGTTTAAGCTCTCACTGTATGTTTTCTTCTCACTGGTAAGTGTGTGTGTAGAAGAGAAATCTGTGTGTGTGTGTGTGTGTGTATGTGTGTGTTATTATCAGAATAGAGTAGAGTAGGATAGGGTAGAGTAGAAAACTTCATTGACTGTTGGGAAAATTCACAGTGAAAGGTTGCAAACTAATCTTAAATCCAGTGGCCAACTTCAGAGTAGGTGGGATGGAAGACACCTTATGAAATGTATGAATTTTCAGATAGTATAGTCAGATGTAACTCTGAAAGGTTTGTGCTGTAATTCTTGCAGATTTGAGTCAAGCACAGCTTGAGAAATATAATGGCCATGTTCTTAATATAGCTTTTGATGCTACCCCTTAATGTGTCTCTTACACAAGGGCAATCAACAGCCCCCCCCCCCCCCCCCCATGCCACCATTCTGTTCTTAATCATGCCTCTTTGAGTCTGAAACCTGACCCAAATCCTGCCATACCTGTCCCCGTCCCCCTGGCTATAGGAATGCTGCCTGGCTTTTTAAACCTACTTGTTGCCTTTTTTTGTGTAGTCATCCAGCATAGACCATCCAGCATATATCATACATGAGGTATTTTGAAGGTGATTTAAAGGCAGTCTCGCTCAGAGGTTATATTCTCTGTGAGGTTTGGTATTGAATAATGTGGGCAGACACTCCACTACTGCACAGCACTGGAGGCTATCATAATTCCTCTCTCTGTTCCTTCCCTACAAACCAGACGCCACATTACTAGGGTTGTGTTGACGTGGAGCTTGCCTTCAGTTCAAAGGTCCCTCCTCAGAGCGACTTTCCATCCCTTATCATGGCTAGGAGGTTTTACTTAGATTAAGATCCGTCAATGATCTGCCATGTTAGGTTTCAGAATGTGTTATTTTTTATTTGTAATAATAAGGAACTCAATGGAGTCGTTGCATGTCAAAATTCTGACATCGGAAGTGATCTCAGTTTCATCCATATGAGACCATATTGATTGCAAGCTGATCACTTACTCTAGGTCCAGGGAACCTTAGCGATCTATTTTTAGCAACAGTAGTTTCAACACAAGTGGTCTCATTTGTGTAGGTGTAGTGCTGAAAAGAAACTGTAGTATCTAGATGCTGGTCAAGATTAAGTTGTGAAAATAAACACTAATGCTAAAAATGCTAGTATAGTATACTGTAGATGGTTGAATGCCATTAAACATAAAAAGGTACGTAATTGGCATTTGTGTCTCATTCCATCCTTGGTATTAGGAAATAGTGCGAAGAGAGCAGCCTTTCAAACGTGCACTTTCTCTTCTGCACCAGTAGGCTGATGCACACTTGTCCCAGTTGCAGGACATTTCACATATCCTTTTTAGCTTGTCACACCCACTCTGTGTCTATGTTTATGCCATGGGGGACTTCTAACTAGTCTGAGGTGGTGCTGGTTTCTGTCAGGCTTTTCTGTGAAAGTCTTGTCTCAGCGAACCTGAGACCTATAATCAACTTTCTCTAGCCGGCTGGAGAGAGAGAGAGAGAGAGAGAGAGAGACACACACACACACACACACACCTCATACAGGACTTTCAGGTTTCTTCTTAATTGCTGTTTTTTAGAGTTTATCACCTCTCTCCCCTCTGCGAGTCCATAAAGAACCATCTTGTCAGTTGGTTTGAAACTAAAATATTGTTTCAGAGAGCCTAGTTTGTTTAGCATGCCCTGAGATCTTTTGTCACTGATAATTTGAGTCTTTTGGAAAAGAATGAAGGGCATTATCAAGAGGGTGTTGTTCAGGGTAATGCTACTGTAGCAGACTTGTCTAACGTCTGTTCCTCTTAGATGGTAACAATATGGAGATGGATCAATAACTCCACTGCCCCACTATTGACTGTGCAGACGGGATGGCCTCTCTGGTATTTCTCAAGCCGACACTAGTGGCCTGACGATGTCTTAGAACAGTAAATAATATAGATCCCTCTCTTTTTTTCACTCCTTGAAAAAGCCTACGTATAACCAACGTTCTTTTTCTTTTTTTTTCTCTAAGAGTGGGGATTTGCTACAGAAGGGTCTGCCTCTTCAGAGATATAATTAATCATGTTGTTTTTCACCCTCAGAATGTCCTCTAACCCCCAGTCACTGTGACCTTCACTTCGCCCATCTCCGGGCTTCTGAAGATCCCCCATGGTAAAGTCCCTCTGGACTCTATAGGATTGCGTCATAGCCAGACTTACTGGCATATAGCCAGACTTACAGTAAGCAGCTCTGGAGAGGAGCTTGTCTGATCTAGTGATCAGGAGGAGCCATCATGGTCCACTGATGTCAGATGAGTGCACCATGATGGAGTTACTTTGAACCCATGGGCTTAACAGTCTCTGGGCCTGATTTGACTGGTCTATGATAGGTGATGGGTTGTGTCAATCGGTCTCTCAGATATCTCTCTCTCTCTCTACCCCCGATCTCTCTCTCTCTCTCCCCCCCCCTCCCTATCTCTCTCTCTCCACCCCCTCTCTTTCTTTTCGTCTCTCTCTTTCTCTCTCTCTCTCATCTCTGATATGGGGGTCTATGTTGTGTGTCAGAGTCAGCCATGTCTCACAACATGTCATCACGTTTCGCCATGTGAAGGACAATGTCCATCTACAGAAATGTTCATCAATCACCCAGCCTCAGCTCAGTGATTGATGGCTCAGTCACCTCCCCAGTCTAATTCCATTACTGGCTAAAGCCCTGACCAGTTTTCACATATTGAGCCTCACTGACAAGCTCAGACTGTGGCTAAAACATTATAGCAACATTGGTTCGGTGACTGAGCCTAGACCTTGGTAGATGTGTTTTCCACACCTGTGGTGTAGAAGCACTAACATTTGATTCCTAGGAGCCTAATTATGGCTGTTTATAAGGGTGGTGCCTAAGAGATCTGCTCAGCCGTTTTCTCTCAGGAGTGTTGTGGTTTTCCAGTAGCTTTGTAGGCCTTTATGCTTATTTGTACAATGTGAATTGTACTGATAAACAGCCATGCTGGGTTGTCAAGAGAGACATAGCCAAAGGGAAGGCATTGCAGTTGTAATGCACTGAACAAACCAAACATGACAGACACCTGACATACTGTATGAGTAATTGAACACAATTGTTTGCAACATGCCTTACGGGAACATGCAACATGCCTTGCCTAAAGGGATACAAGTGTGATAGGGCCTACAACAGAATAACTGGTAGCCGCCAGCCCCCCCCCACCCCCCGCTCCTTGAATGGGCATACAGTAGCTACTGTAGCATTGACTGTCGCCAGGCAGGCCTGTCCGCTGCTGCTGCATGCCTCCCCACAAACACGTAGGCTGATTTGGCAGCCAGACCAGGGAGTTCAGGACTCCAATGTCATGCTGGAAAATGTAACAGGACCCACACAGTTACAGCTGTCTGATAGATAGATAGAAAACCCTCTCAGCTTCATTTTGTCCTTGTCGTTAGCTATTTACATCAGAAACCTGAAAAAAATTCACACAGCGGGCAGTGAAGTGACCCTTCCTGTACAGTCTATGGCTCTGTGTTTTCAGTCTGTTTTCTTGCACATGCCTTTCCTGCAGTAACCGGAATAGGAGAAAAGCTTGTGCGTGTGCGTGTGTATGAGACACCCCATGACACTTTTTTGTCAATGCGATATACGCCATCCTCGTCAATCAGGGAGAGCACAGTGTGTAGACATGCTAAACTTTGGTTGGCAGCTGCCAGGTCTCCAGGCCAAGCCAACGGGCCACATAGGCATAGACTGATAGCAGGGGGACATTGTCCACCCTGCTCCTGTGCCACTGTGCTGCCAGGGTCGTGGAGCTTGGCACTGTGGGGAGAGCAGCTGGTGAAGGATATGGACACACTTTTGCGTCTCTCTGTTCACTTGTGTCGTCTGCCACTCTTACAGAACACCTACTGTATATCATATCTGGGGAGGATGATTCAAACAAGAGGTCAGTGAAGACCTAGTGAAACTTTAAACAGAGGATGTTGTAGAAATGGATAATAAAAACCTTCTTCCATGTTAAGATGACTCATGGTCAATATTGGCAATATAGTGTGTTCTTCTATTGGTATGGCCTTCTCTGATGAATGTGCAACTATGCTGGACAGAATTCGAATTCGATCTTCCTCTCTACAGCCCTCCCAGCAGTCAAGTGACCAAAACAGCTGGAAAAGCTGAAATGTACAGACCTGAGCTCTGCAATGTTCTGTAACACCATGTCTGCATCTGATCCTGCTGACTGATTTGGAAATAAGTTGGATATGGCAGCCAGGGTTCGTTTGGCACAGAACGTAGGTGCAGCTTAAGGACACTGTGTGTGTGTGTGTGTGTGTGTGTGCGAGCGAGTGAGTATGAGGTGAGTTCGGGGTTCAACTGTAAACATCTCATGCTGGGCTAGCGAAGGGGTGTCACCTGACTTCCAGAGTCAAAGTGACTGGGTTGTGGCAGGTCAAGGGTACAAAACAGCTGTGTTGTTTCCCCATGTCCCCTCAGTAGCACTTGCTATGCCACAACTTGCTACGCCACAACTAGGCATACAGTACACACTGTCTCACTGCACTGTCTCACTGCAGCAGAACTGAACTGAATCAGTAGATGCACTTTAGTTTTCACCTAGCATTAGCACAGTGAGACTAATACTATTGTGAAGGTATTTTAACAACAGTTGGTCGATGCAAAGTCACTAAGAACATGAAATGACTGTCATTCTGGGGGTGTAGGAAGTTGCCAATAGGACTCCAACTAAGATCTTGGGTCAATGTTCAATGTTTCCCTGTCATGTTGGGGAGTTTAGATAACATAATTTCTAAGCTATACCTTTGTCTCCTCTGTTATGTACAACATGTAGGGTTGAGGTGTGTGTGTGTGTGTGTGTGTGTGTGTGTGTGTGTGTGTGTGTGTGTGTGTGTGTGTGTGTGTGTGTGTGTGTGTGTGTCATTTTGACACTGGACCTCCCCTCAAGTCACGAGACAAAGTCCATGGGGGTTTATGTAATAACATTAGGCTTAATGCAGAATTTTCCTGCAGAAGAGGCAATGGGACATCTTGAGTAACTATGGTCCACAGTTCTAGCCTGACCCGTAACACTCACCAAATGAAGCAATGACTTTATCTACGGAAAATCGCAAATGTCGCCTGTTTGGAAATGCAATAATCGGGAATTAATTGGCAATTACTCTAGTAAATGGAAGTAGATTTAAGCTAGCAGATTGAATTACCTGAGTCAATTGAGTGAAGTGAATCAGACAGGATACAGTGGTGTCCCTGTGACCTACAGTACAGTTCAGTAGAACACAGGCACATACAGTACTGCCTCCCTTCTCCAGTCCATATGGAGTAGCATAGGTGCTGAATTCCAAATCAGCCCCTAGCAGTGTCCATGACCCTGAAGGGAGTTAGGTAAGGAACCCATAGCGGGGGGTTTGAACCTTCAGATATCACATCTATCATAAACTCCATGTGGTTAAAAGCCCAGTGTCCATAACCTCTAACCACTAACCTGCACTTTGGCCGGTCTCCTTAGCGATGACAGGGCCACCAGCCATCCTATCAGCAGACCCGTGATAAGGCCCACTCTGGTGTTTGCTCAGTGGGCACGGCCCGCGCCCTGCTCCCGCACACCTCATAAAGGCAAACAAACAAACAGACAGAGCTACGGACAGCCCTATCGGCCCATATTCCTCATCTGAGGCCACACTAAGGCCCCCCTGTGGACCCTCATCTCACAGACCTATGTGCGCTCAGACCACAGGACAGAGGGATTAAACATTAACATATGGTCTGCTCACGCGCACATACACACACACACATACACATACACACACACACACTCACTCACTCACTCATGGCATTGCCTGCTAGTGCCATGTAGTCAAAGACCATGGTCGTGAAGGGAGTCCTCAAGTGTTCAGGAAAGGTAGGGATAGTGTACCTTTTTTTAATTTTGTAAATGTTCTATGATATGAGACTAAATATTCTGCAATACTTTCAAAATCACCACCTGACTCGGCACTTCTGAGTACAATATATGCTTTCAATCAGCAATTGTCTCCCAGTGAATTCTGCTGAGGCATACTATTTTGTTTGCTGGGGTGAAATGCTACTAAATCTTACTGTGTGTTGGGTTGTGTGTTCTACCTGGGCCAGACAAGCCCATACACACCTTTTGTCTTCTTGGTCCCCTGCCAGTGTTATCTGACTGCAAGTCTTCACTATCTAAATCACACTAGTGTAGTGTGTTTTCATATACCTTCATCAGGGGCAGGGAAGCATGGCATCTGTAGAACATTTACTATCAACCTGCCAATATAATATTATTATTATTACAATCATTACTGCTGCTACTTACACTACACCCTTATGCACTACTATTGTCACACTGCAAAAAAGCTTGGCCAAAATGTAAGATATAAACACTTAAATCTAGCAGAAAATGGCTTAAAAGTAGTGAAATTATCTGTCCATGCAGCAAGAAAATTTTTCTTGACAAGTTATCTTAAAATAAGCTGCCTCTAGACTAGAATTAAGCAGTCTCTGGTAAGTGTTCTTGGGCTGGAAATGCATATATGGATGCTAAATTCTAGATAAACATAATTATAACCAGTCTCTGATTAATATTTGTGGCCTGATAGTAAGTTGACAGGTGCTAAATTCTAGATAAACATACTTATAACCAGTCTCTGGATAGTGTTTATGGCCTGATAACAAGTTCACAGATGTTAAATTCTAGATAGAAGTACTTGAAATCAGTCTTACATTGTCAGAACAATTAGTATAGTAGTTACTGGAAACAAGTTGCCTCATCTTAAAATAAAGGCAGTTATCCAGGAAGAGAGCATGTGCCAGAAAGCAGACCAATAAATTCATTTCCAAACAAGTAACATCATAGGGGAAAACCAGTGTGTACTAACTAAAATGTAATGTTGTGCTGTGTAATAAGGCACGACAAACCAGGATTAACAGTAACAGAATTAACATTCTTGCTTTAATTTCTGGCCAATGTACATTGCATTCAAATAAAAGTCAGTTAATGTGTAAAAGATGTTCAACGAGTCACTTAGCTTCCACAGGGAAGTTCAACTGGACCCAACAAATATGCCAAATATACAAATGAAAAATGAAAAAAATGTACAAATATCAAATAAGCCAGCAACATTTTGGTTCATAGAATGGTATACAGTATATGGTACAGTGCTTTAGTATAACTCACTGAAGACAAGGGTATTTGAAAAATATCTTGATTTACAATTTTACTCACTGCTTTCTGCTTAAAAGGGTTTCCAAATTACTCATCCGAGTTTGCCCAGGGAAAGTAAATTGGGTAAAAGGACACTACTTGTTCAATCTGCTGATTGAAAAATCTATCTCTCTGTAAAAAAATTGCAGCCTTTTCACTGAGCTAGACAGTTGTTTAGTGTTCCAATTAATGATGCAAATGTGTGACTATTCAGAAGCCTAGCCTAATACTTGATATAATTTAGATGAATTGGTATAATTTAGATGAATTGTACTGGACAATTGCATATCAAGATATTTTTAAAATACTTTCCTGTGAATAAATTCAGCATAAGTATTATAAATGCTAGCAATGTGCAATCAAGAACAGGATGTTGCGTAAAAAGAAACTGCAAAACAAGCGTAAAATACCTATTTGGATATTACAGCAAACATTTAAGCATGGCTTGAGCTACTTCTTAACAAACTACTTCCATTCATTCATAGCCTTCTTGTATGCCGTTGTGGCATCCCGATCATGAATCGCATCATGAAGCACCTCAGTCTGAATTACTGACAAAAGTGTGGAAACAAACTTTGGATATGTCAAGTGAAGGGTGTAGTAGTAGGCCATCAATGTAAGCATACCATTGAAGACCTCTTCCAGGGGACTCACAGGGTAGTTGCCAATTGCGAGAATGCAGGTACTGCCGTGGTATAGAAGGACTGGGGAGGACAGTGGGCGTTTCTCAAGGTACTTGTTGGGATCCTCATTTTCCTACAGATTGACCAAATGTGAAAAATGTCAGGATGTGGAGCTTAAAAGAGTAAAAACAATGTGGACACTACACAACCTAATTCTCACCTCAAGGACATGAATTAGTGCTTCACTGGCTCCTCCGAGACGTTTTGGTGGTGGTGTTGGTGATGGGAAGAGGGATGGTAATGCTTTCAGAAGGGCAATGGTGAAATCCGCTGGGTGGAAGCAATGTCAGAACAAGAGAACTCAATATGCATTGAACCTTACAATAATACTCTACTTCATAGAACTTTAACATTCAACATAGCAAATTTATCACATGAAGGTTACTTCAGTTAACAGCATACATGAACGGCAAAATGTCGTTCGCGTCCTCTTTCTATTCACTTTATATGGGAACAGATGAATCTGTAGAGACCGGGCATGACCCTTTGGTTCAACTGTTACCACATGAAGAGAATAGCATGGAAGAGCCAGTGGGGTTTCCAGTCCATATATGTCAGATGCACCATGCACATACTCTACTCACATATAGATCATGCTTCTCCTTTAACTGGTTCCCCTCAAGATTTACCTTAACTTACATTTAATACTACAGCTTATTTGCAGAGATAAGTAGCTAGCCTACTTTGTGTAGTACTGGGGATGATTAGTTGCATCCGTTATCCACGACGTGCAGCAAAAGTAGCTAGTCCACCCGGCCCGTCTAGCAAACAATCGTACCATTCGGTAACGCACAGGAGATCAAAAGAATTTACTTACAGACTTTGCGTTCTAGCAAAAAACACAAAAAAAAAACATCTAACCCTTTCCCCATATCAGCTTCTGAGCAATATTTTCTGAAGGTTGCATCCTGCACGTTCCTCCACGTTGTCAGCCGAGCCCGCACTCACGGACTTGTTTAAATTTATCTAGCCTACACGCAGTTGGATTAGCATGCACCCACTAATACTTTATCTAAAACAAATACATTTTTACCTTGTAACACAGAAAGTGTTGTGTCATCCAAGTCATCCACTCAGTAGTAGTTTTCCAGCTCTGAAGATCCCTGTCCCAACAAACGGATCAAGTTCAGAAAAGCTCCTCTGGGTTTAGTTACCTAGCATGATTTTCAAATTAGCTATGTGGATGGCTAGCTAGCCATTGAGGCTTTTTTTTTTTTTTTAATTGTAGCTAGTCGTTACCAAATGAATGTAGATGGAAACAATATTCTCAGTGAAACAACATAGTCCTAAAACAATTTTGCACGACAAAGCAGCATTATACTTACGTTTAAATTACGTTCAGTTGAAATTGACTCGAGAAATGTTCCTGTGTACCACGTGGTCAGTCCCGTTGAGGCGCCGAAATTTCACATCACCGACGTCATTCAGATGTGACGGACAGTAGGCGCAGAAGAAATGATCAATTTTTTTTATTTTATTATGTTATTATTATTATTATTTTTTAAATTCTGAGAATCTTGAGGATTGTTTGTGAATGCTACGTTGTCTTATATGTAATATACAGGTTTTTCACACAATATCCATTGATGGTTAACCAATCAGGAGACCAGGAGGAAGGCCAAACAGGAAGCAGGGTAGCCAGCAGTGAAAACTCAAACTCTGGAACCGCCAAAATCACTGATCAAGCTCGTCAGAAGACATGTCGGTGTGGCGCTGCACGATCGGTATCATTTTTGTTGCTTTTAGTTTAAAGAATCTTCTTAGCCACATTAATGTCACACATGGTCGTAATACAGAATTTTGGGTTTTCTGTGGGATTGATGGCTGTGAGCAAGAGTTCAGAGTTTTTAACTCATTTTATCGTCACCTCATCCTTAATGGAAATAAATACATACGTGGGAAGTCTTTGATTATCACTCACGTGGAAGATCATTTGCCTGTGTTTGGATTGGTGAAAGACATTTTTATGGTAAATTCCTCTTTCTGTGCTTTTGAAAGTATACCATATGAAACTTTAACCTTTGACAAAGATTTGTGTGCCTACAAAGTGACAATTCCCGCTCTTGCCCAAGCAACAGAACTAGTGCATGAGCTCATTGATCATACCTCATATTTCTCTGTTTCTTTCAAAGGAAGTGTGTTTGTCCCAATAAAATATAATCTTAGTGACATAATTGCTGATAGAAATGGCCCTAGCACTTCATGAGATCATTATATCTATCATTATGTAATAATTGTTACTTGGTAGTCAGATTTGTTTTTAATGCAGATTCCTTTACATAAACCGGCCGAGGAGTGGAAATCCATCCCTTTGGGGTTGTGGTTCTTACTTTTAAAGAAGAAAAAAAATCAGTTCATTACTTGCCAAGTGACAACAAAATATGTAGTGTGAGTGTACCCTGTTAGCCTACTTTTGTAGTCACATTTTGTTTCAATGCAGATTCCTTTATGTGAACCTGTTGAGGATCAATCCCTTTGTTGTGGTTCTTACTTTTGAAGAAAAGTTTTATTTTTCTTCAAATGCTGTCACTCTTATATCAAGCAAGTCTGTATCACTGGATCTAGAAACAAGTTGGATGTTGCAGGGGGAAAATATGGTAAATGGATTTTATCTTCTTTTAAGAGTAAATTGCCTAAATTTAAGATTTTCTGACTAGTTGAGTCATGGAAGAAATATATGAGATACTTTTTAAGATTATAGAACGAAATCAGAACTGGTAAATAGATAATAAATCTAAAAAGAAGATGAATAACTTGATATAAGTTTTTAAATCTTGGCAAGATCAGAGAAATTTGCAGTGCACTGTTTTATTATTACTATATTTTATTGTATTGTTCATTCGTTGATTGTTGTTGACTGTTGTTGATCAAGGAGCAAGATCCCAAAGCATTTCCCTATATCAATTACTGCTGTATGCGATGTGCGTGACAAATAAGATTTGATTTGATCTGATACCGGTACTGCACTCTTAGGCAACAGTCAATACAGCTAAATCACAACCAGCTCAGCTTCTATGGTTCAAAGGTGACAATGACTTAAAGTCTCAGGTAGCTAGTCTGCATAAACCCCTTCCAACGGGAGAGCTCTGTATACCTACATTAGGTCTTGCACAGCCACTATAAAATGGATTATACCTTGCCTGCTGTCTGCTTGTTGGGCTGGCTCCCATAGGCTCTGCAGTGGACAGAGAGCACACATGTGGGGGTTGGGAATACTAAGCCCTCAGTGTGACCAGATACCAGCCATATTACATAGGGGTATACCAGAATACGAGTATACTTGCTCTTATTCCTTTATGATCATGTTATTAATATGTCTCGTACACATCTTTCTGACACTCATTGCTCAGATACCTGTACGTCTTATTGGACAACAATGAGTGAAGTTGCAAATAGTGACAATGAAATTTGCTTTGAAATGCCTGCTAGTTGCCCTTCCTGATTTTGAACATGATATGTGTATCGGAATTGTAATGACATTGTCATGGCGATCCCAGTGGCTGATGGGCCAGGTCCTTTGTCAGTCCCCGAGGATTGAACGGAATCCTCCCCTCCCCCTCAAGACCCTA
Source organism: Argentina silus (assembly GCF_951799395.1). NCBI lineage: Eukaryota > Metazoa > Chordata > Actinopteri > Argentiniformes > Argentinidae > Argentina > Argentina silus. The sequence goes on along the minus strand of NC_139657.1, from coordinate 21,794,150 downwards.
ACCCTAATATACACACACACACACACGCACACAGATGACCTTGCCTGTCCTAGACTCAATGTATATGCTGTGCACTCCTCAGCAGGCTTGGTTGAGCACTCACAAGAGGGGCTTGACCTCTGAGACAAAGCCCTGCTGTTACCGTAGGAACCGCCTGGCGTCGCCTCTTTTTCTCTCTCCCTCTCTCTCCCCCTCCCTCTCTCTCTCTTTTCCTTGCTCCCCCTACTCATCTCTGCCATAGTTTAAGTAGACCATGGCTGATATCATATAGGGAGCTGTGTGGCTCAGTATATGCCCTTTGGCTGTGTGTTTTTTTTGCTAAATTAATGTTGCGTAATGTTGAGGGTTTTATGAGTCCATAGCCCCCACCCCTCTCTCTCTGTTGATGGTGACACTGCAGTAGGTTAGTGGGTGCAGAGCTGCTGGTGGGGGCATGCGGTCAGTGTGGGATTCTGCCTTGTCATTTACAGTATGCAGCCTAAATAGAAAGGGTCAGGTGTGAGCAGTGTCCCTGTTTACTCTACACAATGTCTCCTCTCTCAATCAGCCAGACATGTGACACTACAGGAACCAGCATTTGTCAAATCAACTGTCACCTGTTATGAATACCACCACACAAATGACCATAGTCTATATGATTTGACTACTACAACCTGTTACTGTATGAATACTGTTACACAATAAAATGACTATACTTTTTTAATCAATTAAGTAATTTTGCATTGTCTATATTGACACAGACTGTACAGTAGCCTATTAGTTGTAGCCAGGCCCGGTATTGTAATAACACGGTGATTAGTGAAGTGAATGCCTCAGACAGGATGTCCTCGAGGGCCTGAGGGAGTAGGAGCAGTATGCTAATGAGGCTAAATTCATTCCCCTCGGGTTCTCCCACTATTCTTCAATCACATACCATTCTCTCATTGTGAACACGATGAGCCATATTGAGTGGAGGCTACGTTTTCTGTGTGAACGTGCATGTAATGTACAGTAACACACTACCATTTCCAAGAGACCACAATGTGGGCTGAGTTAAGGTCAGACTTAGCCCTCAGAAGGGGTCAAGTCTGGCTTACTGCAGCCTGGGCTCAGATATAGCAGCTGTTAGCTCGTAGCATGCCCCATCGCCCCGCCATTCAACCTTTAGCTACGAAAGCCTGGTCTTTACCAGGCCTGGCCAGGGGAGCTTATTGAAGCTTGACCTAGTTGGGATGTGGATGTAAGGGGTTGGAGTAAGATGAAGATGCCCCTAGACACCAAAATAGTCAGTGGAAATTGGTTGAGGTTGGGAAAATGATATGCTGATCCTACTGTATAGATCTGTAGGATCAGCAGCCTATGGGGAGCTACTCTGTGGCCCCCTCCACCCCCTCACCTAGCCCTAGACTAGCGTAGCCTAACCCAGTCCAACCCAACCCAGCTTAGTGCCCTACATTCATCCCCTCCTCCTCCTCCTCCCCCTCCGCCAGAGCTGTAGGATCAGGTTGCTGTCTCTGGAATTAGTAGTGGGCTTGGCTATGTTGTGTCATTAGATACTGTGTGTGCTGAGCTGCAGGCTTTTCCTACACTATTGTCTCAGCATATACAACTAATATACTGTACCACCAATATAACGCTAATAGTGCACTCTGACAATATGTTAATACTATGTACATTAACATGTAGGTCTGTAAACACCTTTGTTATCTTTGGTATCTTTCCACATAAATGTGAAATAGCAAGAAAGCCAGTGTGCTCAAGTTTTTTCCTTTTCTTAGAACATCCATTATTGACAATAACTCACCCTCTCTCCTATTCCTCTTTCTCCCTTCCCCTATGCCTGCCACCCCACCCTCCCCTCCAGTCTGATGAGTGAGCATCTCCCTGGCGCTGTCCTCCATCATGGTCGACATGGAGAGCCACTACCGGCCGCCGTCTCCCCTGGAGGACTCGGTGCTGGGCAGCCCTCTGTGTGGCGAGGACTTCATCGGGGGCATGGAGGACCTGCAGGACATCTCCCAGTCCATCGATGATGACGCCCTCAGCTCCCTCGGCGTCCCAGAGTACCAGTCCTCCAGCACGGGCTCCGTATCGGAGGGCTCCACCGTTCTAGGTATGGTCTGTGTGTGTGTGTGTGTGTGTGTGTTTGTAGTGGAGTCTCACCCCATTAGAAATCATACTGTAAGTTGATTGACTGTTTAAAAAAGTCAGCATTTTAAGTTTAAGGACCAGTTCCTTGTTATTGTCTGAGCATACAGGACACACCATCACATGCTAATCCTTAATTTACTCTGACTGGGAGTTCATAGTGGACACATGGTTTGTTTAACCTTTGACCTTACCCTAGAGCAACATGCCGCTTTTGGCATGTGGTTATCTGTGCTACTTTCCACAGAACATCTGTCTCTCTATCTGACCCACATTTTCACACCCATGAGGCTGCTCTCCCCTCTCACACATTCCTCAACCACCAACAAAAATACTGAAACAGTGAATGGTCACAGAACGTAAATATGGGAGGGAAAAGGGTGTGTGTCCTGTCTGGGGAAAAGTGTGAGAGAGGGCCGTAGAGTAGGCTCATGGAAAAATGGAGATGATGTCATGGAAAAGTGAGGTGAGTGATGTGAGTGAGAGAGAGAGTGTTTTCTTGGCTACAGTGAGCAGTACCATGTGCTTCGTCGAAGCTCCTGACCAAAATACTTATTTCTGTTTTGGCTTCTCTCAACTAACTCATGTGGGTAGACTTAGCAGCACTCTGTTTATGCAGTGCAGCTGATTAATGCACAGTTTTCTATCTTGATAGATTCATTAGGTGTACTTTTGCCTGATTTTAGCACTATCGCTAATCCAGTCTAGTGTTGTTGATGTCTTTGTGCACGGTGGTCCCTGTGTATTTATAGATATGTAATGGAACCGAAATTACATGTGCTCTGTGTTTGGCCAAATGCCTGAGATGCCGGTGAATTTCCACTGATAGTCATCTGCCGGAGGGCAAATAAGCCTCACACTATCTGTCTATCTATCTGATCTTATTTTGATCCATACTGAGTTGAGAAATCTCTTGAGTGCTATTGCTACATGATTCAGCAAAACAATGAGTCATGTTTTATTCACTGTTCCAGTGGATCTGTTCAGTGGACCTTTTCTCCTGTATGCTTATCATTGCTGTCTGTGTGTCTGTGTGTCTGTGTGTCTGTGTGTTCTCCAGATGCTCTGACCCCGGCGTCCAGTCCGTCATCAGGGGTATATGGGGTGGCTACGGGCCAAGAGGAGTTCTCTTCCACCTCTCTCAACCTGGAGTGTCGAGTGTGTGCCGACCGCGCCTCCGGGTACCATTACGGGGTTCATGCCTGTGAGGGTTGCAAGGTGAGAGGAGACACACACACCCACATGCATTCACACACACACACACACACACACACACACACACACACACACACACACACACAAGGTGACCTTGGGTGACCTGAAAGGCGCCTCCAAATAAAATGCATTATTATTATTATTATTATTAGAACTAAAGCCTCTCTGGGCCTCTGTATTAATGACGCATTACCTGTATTACAGTCCAATTCAAAGAATAAGCATTCACAGAAAAACAAACAAGGCCACTGCCAATGACAAAGATCCAGTATTCTTTAATACAGAAACAACACGAGAAAGGCCTTAACTGACACGCAAACAGGACACATTACCAGAAGCCCAGACTCAGTCCCACATGGGTATGTGTGACCAGTGTAGATCCTCACTTGGTTAATTGTTTACATGCCTCGTTGAATAACAACCCAATAGCGTGCTTTTGTAAAGTCACCGGAGGACACACAGATCTTAATGTGCCACTGTCAGGCCACAAGATAACATGGGACTTTGGGGAGGGAGTGCACGTATCTCCGACTCTCCTGTTTGTATCATACAGTAGGGGCCAACTGTTTTGTGTTGTGATGTGATGTAACCCACCTAAAGAAATGTTGTGGTCTAAAGAAAATGAAATAGACAAGACCATGTGTATATCCATAAACTAATCTTTGCTATGACCTGTCACTATTGAGCCTGACCCACATTTTTTTTTATAAACACTGGCAGTACTATGGCCGATCTATCCCAGGGACCGGACAGTGTAGTGTCTGAGTATGAATGTCACCTGACTGTGCTCTTTTGCCTTCATGTCAACACACTGTTACACAGAGTTCTAGAAGAGACGCGAGGGCCACAGTGTAACCCTGTACTGTGGTGGACAGAGACTGGACTGGTCAGTCAGACATAACTGTCCCCAAGCCAAACCTCCAGTTATGTGGCAGACATGGACAGGCTGCACCAAGGCATGGCGTATCAAAGCAGAGGTCACAGCTAAGATCACAGTGAACTCACTCATTGATCAATGGGTGTGGGGCATGGACAGTGGGACGAGTGTGTTTATCTGAGACATGCTGCAGGGCATTGGCGGACACACACTCATACGGAGACGCACAATCATCCACATATATACACACACACACACACACTCTGTCAGATACTGATTTGTGAGCGGAGGGGGGGGTCTGCCTTTCACAACATTAGAGAAACTAACATCTTGGGATCAGGATGGCTAAATGTGTTCTTGAGCAATTCCCTGTCCATTTCCCTACCCCTACCCAACCCCACATTAACAGTACATCCAGTGCTGCCCATAGCCAGATGCTGTTGTTTGTCAAGATTGTGTAACATTAGTGAAATCAAATGCGGCAATGATTTGTACAGACCGAATCAAATGGAAGCATGTATGTACAGACTGATAGTGTGTCACACACCGTTCATGGGGGAGTTGTGTCACTGTTGCACTCGCATTACTCTTGCATTTGCACTTTGAATGGAATATCGACAACAACAACAGCATGTTTCCTCTCGTCTCGTTTCCTTCAGGGTTTCTTCCGGCGAACCATCCGTCTGAAGCTGGAGTACGACAAGTGTGAGCGCCGCTGCAAAATCCAAAAGAAAAACCGGAACAAGTGCCAATACTGCCGCTTCCAGAAGTGCCTGTCGGTGGGCATGTCCCACAACGGTGAGTAACACAGGACAGGACAGGCCTGAGCAGACGCAGACACAGACACAGACACAGACACAGACACACACACACACACACACACACACACACACACACACACACACACACAGACACAGACACAGACACACACACACACACACACACACACACACACACACACACACCATTTAACACCACACCACACTAAAAAAACAGAGAAGTGTGCGCACACACACACGCACACACAATTTAACACTGCACTTAAGTGTCAGGTTGCAAGTCAAAACAAGGGGAGTTGGGGAGCTGACAACGAGAGCAGGCATGAATCCTGCAACACATACTGTATACCCCTTTCAATAACTATACCTACTGTATTCTGCTGAATGAAAAAAAAAAAAAGATGAAGACCTGCAACCAGAGCCGATGTTTTGCGATTGGGGGCCCGCGTAGTCTGCATATAAAAAGAACCTGCATATAGAAAGAGCAGGCTGATGCGTATGTATGTGTATCTGTCTCCTCTATGCTGTGCTTCTGTACTGGTAGTGGTTGTGAAGGTCATGACTCTGAAGCTGGAGTTGAATTGCATTGGCTCGGATGAACCCTCTCACCTTGAGGTGTGGATGTGTTAACAGACATGCAGTAGGAGTCAGGTCCTGCCAGTCATGTGGGCACCAGGCTGTATTTGTACCGGGTTAGCAGCAGGCTGACCTAGCGGGGGGGATGGACATCATAGACTGTCAGCTTCACATTATACTGTAGGTCAAGGGGTTTGCTTCCACACACATGAAAGCGCACACACACACAAGCATGCACAAACACACACACTGTTTATATTCAGTATCAGTACAAATACAGTACAGTAGTTATTAAGTTAAGAACAATTATCTTTCTATGAGGCAATGACATGTAAAGGTCAATGTCTGCAACCCCAGTAGATGTGTTTACTTTGTGCTCTATGTAAACATACAACACGGCATGCTGACCATTGGCCAGGGTTGATGTCCTGCCTTAGAAAATGGACCGAAATAGAATTTTAGGATGACGTTGTGTGTGGTGGGGTATGTGTCAGTGTGTCTGTCTTGTAAAGGAAGGCTTCACAAGGCCAGTGCAGTCAGCTTATAGACAGACAATCACATTAGTGCACACACACAAGCCTGCTTACACACACACACACACACACACACACACACACACACACACACACACACACACACACACACACACACACTTTAAGCAAAACGCAAGAGGTCTCCCGGTCAATCCTTGGGGCACCCCATAATTGAGGTCGGACTCATCCTCTCACCTTCAGGAAATCTACTTATCCTGAGCTATCCTGAGATCTCCACTAGAGATCTACCAGGTTTAGAGTAGGCATCCAGTAGGCTATACGGTAATCTAATGTGATCTGTGTTGGCTTATTATGCTGCTCTCTCTATTTGTGTCAGGTTGAACATTAGAATAGGTTTATACAATGGAAACTAGTGACTGATCTGATCCTCATTCATCATTTTATAGTCCAGTAAACACAAGCACTGTAAGAAGTGCACCTGTTGGAGAGTGTGTGTATGTGTGTGTGTGTATGTGTGTATGTGTATGTGTATGTGTGTGTGTGTGTGTGTGTGTGAGCTCACCCACTGTTTTAGAGGGGAGGGGCAACTCTGATTAGACACTTTGGATCAGGCCGTCTGAGAGATGCTGGCAACCCACTATACAAAAACCAGACACACACACCACAAGTCACCCTGTGTAACCCTGTATCTTCTGATACTTTGTCCATGTTGTATCTTTCTTTTGTCTTTCTCTCTCTACAGTTCCCAGACTTGTCCTATTTCCTCAAGTGGTCTTGTCTAATTCATTGTTCCCCAGTTGCCTCTCATCCCACCCCACTGTTCTTTAAACATTAAGGACGTGACACTAAAGTCTCCAGGGATCTATAAACTGTTTAGATGCCTAGATATGAGATATGAGCTATTTGAGATATTTAGATATGAGCAACTTTGAGCACATGATTAGGCAGACACACTATTCACTTCAGGCTCTCTGTCTTTCTTATCACACAAGCTGTGTCTGTCTGTGTTTATCCATTTTCAATGGCTTCATAATTTCATAAGTGGGCCTCGTCCAATGTATTTTGCTTGCTCAAAGAACAGCTTAGTGCCTTCAAATTATTCCACTTACAATATGTGAATTATCTTTATATAAATACTGTATCTTTGCTGCTCTCCAAAACCAACAGGGTTAGATAATGAATGAACAACTTAGTGAACATATAGTTTCCCATGTACAGTTCGGGTACCAATACATTCAATCAGTCAGACAAACTTTATCTATATAGCACATTTCAAACTGGGGGCAGTTCAGTATGTAGTTCAATACACTTTAAGGTAAAAACAAGAGAACATGTCCTGCCTCTCATACAGTACCTAACATCTAACCATCTTCTGACAATCTAGCATCTGTATACCTAATGTGTTCACTCTTTGATACCCCCCAGCCATCCGGTTTGGTCGAATGCCCCAGTCGGAGAAGCTGAAGTTGAAGGCGGAGATCCTGACGGGGGACCGAGATGTGGAGGACCCCCAGCTGGCCGACCAGAAGACCCTGGCCAGGCAGATCTACGAGGCCTACTTGAAGAACTTTAACATGAACAAGGCCAAAGCACGCACCATCCTCACAGGAAAGACCAGCACTCCTGTACGTTGTGTGTGTGTGTGTGTGTGTGTGTGTGTGTGTGTGTGTGTGTGTGTGTGTGCCAAATGTCAGAGAGAAGGGGTTATGGTAGTGCAGCTCTCATCTGATAGGACACTTAGGATCAGGCTGGCCATTGGATTCAATGTGGAAGTGTGTTTGTGTTACTACAAAGGGTTTTCTGCAACAACAAAAGATGATTGGGACATTCCATTTATACAGTGAGTCTCTTTGGAGTAATTTGGCTCATTCTGATCCATTAGAGTATGAAGAAATGGGCAACCAACCAAGCAGTCCCTATGTCTCAATATGACCTGGAAACTCCTACCCTTGATAAGCCCAAGGAGCCATCCATTGACAGAAATAACTTTCCCAATCAATGGCACAAGCCAACAAAGCTAGACAAGGAAACATCTGTTTGAACTCAGCTCATATAAAGACCCACTGTATGACCAGTGTTTCATTCCTCTCTCCTTCCCACCCTCCATCCCTTCCTCCCTCTTTAAAGATGGTCCCTCTTGGATGTATAGAGCACTCTAACTAAGCGTTTTTATCAAGAAGGAGGGTAGGACTACAGCGACTTGGGTCAGATATCTAGTGAATTGGTGAATGATGGGTGTAGTGGTAGCTGTAGGTGTGAGAGAGGTCAAAAAGGGACAGGTCAGTTGAAGAGCACATCCAAGTATAACACAGACTCAATTGTTAGTTCCTCAGTTGGCTGCTCAGTGTTGCCCTGTATCCAGTCAGAGTTCAGACAGCGAGTCTAGGGTCTAGCACAGCTGTTGGAAGTGGTTCAGTCCACACACAGATCACTGTTTTATCGTCTCAGATTCCCAATGATTTCATGGTTTCAGGGTACTTGTAAACATCTGTTAACAAACCACACCCTAGTTGGTGACCCACTCTCACAAAGTATGGCCTTGAGTCTATGTTCATCTGTTGTTCATATCTGACTGTTCAGTTTGTTGAAATGAACAGGCAATAAACTACACTTGGGGAGCTTTTAACCAACAACCCTGTCCCAGCAATGACCTTAAATTATGGACAGATTGGTTGTTTTTAGCAGAGCCTCTAGTGCTTTATGTTGATGCTTCCTGCAATGCCTTCTACAAGGTCCTACACCTCTACACAAATTTAGCCAATTTTCTGTTCACGTAAAAGCAGTTCTCCGCCAGTTTCTATCGGTAATACCCTGACATGTGTCTCTAGAAGTCAGATGTCGTAAGCATATCATATGTGAGTTGAGTAAGCTGTGTGTTAGCATGTAGCAGCTCAGTTAGCATAGCATCAGCGTATCAGAGTTCTGGCTTGATGTACAGGAGCAGGTGCTGGTTCAGCTACTGTGAGAACTTCTGCCACTGCTGCTGTCCTGATCATATATTCATGAAACATCCCCATGACCATGCCAGAGACAAGGGAACAGAGTTCCCCAGAGGAAAATGACTCCTCTGTTTTTCAGCTGTTTATCCTGCTTTAGGTAATATGTGGAGCAGGTGTCCTTGTAGCGCCTGTTTGAGGAAGCACAGTTTTTGTTTTTGTAAAATGTGGCTGCCTGGGTGTTTAAGGCTACACAACAGATAAGATTAGATTGTTTTTGCCGAGCTTTGAACACCACCACTAATCTAGCATCTGTTTGCTCTGGCTCTGTTGTCAATTTCAGGGAAGTAAGTAAGCCTAGCATATACAGCAATACATGCCTTAACTGTAACATGCCATAAGGTGTGTACTGTATTATGTCATAGTCAGGATGTACTGCAGCTCTCTTCTCTGACTGTCAATAAAGGTTTTGTATGGACTCTCTTATCTTGTAGGCATGGTTGTGTAGAGAGTATGGGTCCTGGTCCTTCCTCTCTCCAGGCAGGGTTGTGTAGAGAGTATGGGTCCTGGTCCTTCCTCTCTCCAGGCAGGGTTGTCTACATACGTCTATGTTCACTCTGTCTATGTACACTATACTATGCGTCTAGTACTGTCTTTAAATGCCCAATTCCAATTCAAAATCTAGTGCTAGTCCTAATACCTATCAATAGTGCCTACAAATAGCTAGGGTTCTGTTTGGAATTGGTCCATAGACCATTGTTTCATCACCCCCTTTTTCTCCACCCTTTCTCTCTAGCCCTTCGTCATCCATGACATGGAGACCCTCCAGCTGGCAGAGCAGACATTGGTAGCCAAGATGGTGGGCACAGCCGGGGACAGGCTCCAGGACAAGGAGGCAGAGGTCCGCATCTTCCACTGCTGCCAGTGCACCTCTGTGGAGACGGTCACCGAGCTGACTGAGTTCGCCAAGTCGGTCCCAGGCTTCTCGGGCCTGGATCTCAACGACCAGGTGACTCTGTTGAAGTACGGCGTATACGAGGCGCTTTTCGCCATGCTAGCATCCTGCATGAACAAGGACGGGCTGCTGGTGGCCTACGGCTCGGGCTTCATCACCAGGGAGTTCCTGAAGAGCTTGCGGCGGCCCTTTAGTGAAATGATGGAGCCCAAGTTCCAGTTTGCCATGAAGTTCAATGCTCTGGAGCTGGACGACAGCGACCTGGCCTTGTTCGTGGCTGCCATCATCTGCTGTGGAGGTGAGAGAAAGGGGAGGATAGAGAAGAAGAGGGGCGGGAATAAGATTCATGGATAAGGGTTGTGGAAAGATTTTGAATTGGAATTTAATTTAAAAATGCTCTAATACTGTGCTCTAACCTTTTTTCTTTTTTTTTTTTTAAACTTTGTTGCAACTCTCCCTCCCTCTGTGTCAGACCGGCCAGGGCTGGTGAACATTGCGCACATTGAGGTCATGCAGGAGAACATCGTCCAGGTCCTACGGCTCCACCTGCTGGCCAACCACCCGGATGACGCCTTCCTCTTCCCCAAGCTGCTGCAGAAACTGGCAGATCTCCGCCAGCTGGTCACCGAGCATGCTCAGTTGGTGCAGGAGATCAAGAAGACAGAAGACACCTCGCTGCACCCACTCCTGCAGGAGATCTACAGAGACATGTACTGAGGGTGGGGAGCACGAGGACACAGGAAATGGGGTTTGAACTCCACAAACCTACATTTTTAGGACACCAGTTGTACTGTGCTCTGAAAGAGTCCCCATAGTCATAGGGTTGAACCACTGAGCGACCTGAAGAAACAGGAGTGCTACTGTATACCTCCTTGTCAGAGAGTGTGTTGGTGTCTATGAGGCCATAGCAGGACAGGACTATGTGAAGGGGCAATGTGGAGCTAGACTGAGCCTGTGTATCAGTGTTTGACAGCTCCCACGTAGAGAGCATGTAACGGCCTGGGTTTTTAGAGAATGTCAGAAGCACATGGATCAAATTAGCGATTGCTTTGTTTGGGTAGAAGTGATTCAGAGTCGGATCATAAAGCAATCTTCTTTGCTTACATGTTCACTGTCCTAATTATCCACTTCTCATATACAGTACAGTAGGCACCTGCCCTAACCCCTATTATTAAGACCCCTAGAATGAGGAACTACAGTACAAGACTCCAGCAGTACCTTCCAAGCTACATTTTGTACCGAACTTGAGGGTGAGATTAAAGGATGATCCACATCCATATTGCAGTAAAAAGACACCAAGTGACTTCAGTGCAGACCTATCACAGATCTCGGATACTATGGCGGCTTCTCAGTGATTGGCTGTGTTCTCCCAGTGATGTTGTGGGATTGGTTAGTCAACCCTTTAGACCCATGACAGTGTGTCTCTCCTGTTACCTGTCTGTGTTCGCTCAGGTTAAAAGTTCTGTAACAATGGTCAGATCTAGGATCAGTTTACCCTCCCCAAATATCACTGAGGTGAAATAAGCAACACTGACCACACTGTCCTTTACTACTATGCCTAAAGCCAGACGGCCACTGTGCGATTTTCATAAACACAGACGATTCCAATGAAGAGAGGGTCTCATACTGCAAGACAAATTCTCTACGTCATGCTCTCTTGAAGCAATGTACACTGCACAAGTTTCCTGATGGTAACTATCACACTGTGCGATGCGACCGAGCCCTCTCTTACCCTCCCGTTCAATGTTTGTTCATTGCCCGGCCAAACGGCAGAAATGGCGCTGGCCACGAAATAGTACGACATTTCAGCTGTAGCCCTAGTCTTCTGAGAAAAAGTCAAAAAGATTATTTGGAGACAATATCCAAGCACGGAGAGCAGGGGTTGTCTCTCTTCTTACAAACAAATTGGAATTTCTAATGATCATGATCATTTTCGCCAAATAGGCCTATAAATGCAGTTTTAGTCCTAGAGCTCCAAAATGTCATGGTTACAAACCAAGAATTTGAATGTATTATGCAGCTAAAGTATTCTATGGTATTACAGTATGGTCCCAAACTGAACTTACATTACCATTGTTTACAACATCCTGGATTCTCATTGGTTGAGGCTCCTATATCACCTCGGAGTACCTCTTAAACTGCATGAGTAGAGCCGCGACAGGGAAATTCTGGCAAATCAGATTTCAAATCAGACATGATCATGTCTACTCTTCATGTGGTGGATCAACTCACACTATGCGAGTCAAGGCTTCAAGTTCACTGCAGATAACCCGCGTTTACAGCCGATATGTACATTTGGTTGTGAGAACTTAGCTCATGGCAGATTTGTGGCTGAAATCACAGTGTCTGCCTGGATTTAGGCAGCCCAAATACCACTTAGCCTATACAGTTGGTACATGTAACAGAGTGCTTAAATTTGACAGCAGTACTTATTCAGGCCCACTCTGATAGAAACTGTGAAAGCTCTGCTTTGCCTTTTCAAGCTTACTCCTATTCATAACTAGCCATGTCTTAAGAAAAGCAGCATAATTCAACCATTAATGATTAATACATTTGTATGTTTTTAATATTCACTGAATGAATTGATGAATAATGCTGAATATACGTTTGCATGTATTCACTATTCACTGATATCAGTAGGGATGAGGAGATAAAGTTGTAGGTCTGTGATGAGAACCTGAAGTGTTGGAATAAGGGAGCTTGATTTCTCCATCCCTCTTGATCCATCCCTCTCCATCCCTCTCCATCCCTCTTGATCCATCCCTCTTGATCCATCCCTCTAGCAAGTCCTTCTTTTTTGGCACAGACGGAGAGGCACACTTGTGAACTTTTACATTTTCCCACTTTCCCATTTCCCACACTTTCCCATTTCCCACCACGTCAATAGTGTTTCCCAGAGTTCCCATTCTCAAGAAAACGGCTCCGTCAGGGTGTTTTTAAGAGATGTGATGTAATCCATAAGTGACTGATAGACATTATTTCTCAATCAAAGATTCACTGTGTATATGCACCACAATGCAGCACTACTATAGCAAAGTGTGTGCTTTAGTGAGTGTGATATGAGACTCCGTACCTGAGACTCCGTACTGTACCTCCGTTCTGATGCCTTTATGACAAAACACACACAAATATTTGGCACTCCATTTCGTCATGTATTCTGGTATTAAAGGGCTAATTTGAAACCGCATTAAAACCTTAACACAGGCAGATTGAAAGCAAATTTTCACATTTGCTGCAATTCACCAGACAGCCTGTTATTCTACTCTCTCAATGTACCCCAGCTCCCTCTCTTTCTCTCTTACCTACCACAGTGCTTCCTTTGGCTTCCATCAGTTCAGTCCTCATCTAACTTCATTGGTCAGGTTCAGGGGGTAAAATCAAGGTAAATACATTCACTTTATTTTGCATTGATGATAGATTGCTGTCACTTTTTCTACAAAATAGTCTTACAAACGTCAAATCTGAATGGTATGGAATGTCAATTTCTCAGTCATGGATTGTTCTCTGATCTCAAATATGCCTGCACCTGGATGTGAGGGTCTTGTAGAGATTTGATACTAAAACTGCCTCTCATCCTTCACAGAACTGTTGGGAATGTTGAAAAGATAATATGAACCAATCATTCATATGTTTGTCTGATGCATTGGATATATACTGTATTTTCTGTGAGAAAGTGTTTGTGCTTACCTCACCAAATTCTCATCTAAATCCACAAATCTCTCAGTGATTTGGTGGGGTGTAATAATGAACCTAGTTTCACTCGCTGTAACACATTGTATAAACGGTTTGTACATAGATGAAGCATGACTGCTCGCCCTAACTTTTAACCACCCGAGGTGTACAAGGTACTAACGATGATTGAGTTTTGTATTCCTCTTTTGTCTGGTAAATACTTTTCAATGTTTTAAAGTGTACAGTAATGTAGGTATGTTTTTTGCTTAAGCGCTTTACATAATTGTTGTAATTGATTTGGATCATATTTTTATACGAAAGTTAAAGTATATCTGAGTATATGTTGAAATTGTTTTGTCGAATAACTAGATTGAAGAGTGCAATGTAAATAGATTTGTGTGGGTAACTAAGTAATTGATGATATATATCCATAGATCTGAATCCCAACGGGGACATTCCTTTTGTTAATTCCCACACTATAGAGGGAGTGAGTGACCACGTTAGCAATGTACTGTATGTGACTTTTGACTTAAATTCTTTTGCTCTTTGGAGAGCATAGGTCATTCACAAATTACCTCCATCAGATTCCATGTACTGTATGTGCTATCTGGATATTATTTACAGTAGCGTTATTAGGGAAGTTCACCCAAAATCAAAATTAATATGATCTCATGCCTTAGCTGTGGCAAGCTCAGCACAGCTCATACAATAGTGGTCTCTCCTCTTTCTATTATGTGGTCTCAGGTTGAAAATTAAGTCATAGAGGGAATGTTTGGTGTCTGTGGCTCTATCTCTTCTCTGTTTTGATAGATAAAACATTATGCACTCATAATTTCTCCACTTGGACACAATTAACAGTGGTTTCATAAATGCAGTAACTAAGATGCAGTATATTGTTATAACCCACTCCCATTGTTTCATGCTTTTTGCTAGCTATATGGCTATCACTCGCTGCTAACCTAATTAACCATAATCATGCCATGTGTAGATGACTGAGTTTCACACTGCTTGTAGTTTTACAAGATGTAGTCCTTTGGAATGTCAGGCCTCTACAGAATGCAGCGCTGCTTCTCATCCAGCTCCACCTGTGACTTCTAGAGTCACCAGGTGTAGGTAATAGGGATTTACACACAATCTGTGCCTTAACATGTGCCCATGCCATAAAACACTAGACACAAGGCCCCAGACAGAAACACACAGCTCTGTACAGCTATTAGTGTCATCAGCTTGAGTTGCTGGTACAGTATGGACATTATACAGAGACAGAATATGACATCATGAAACAATTAAGGGAAGGTATCAGAATTGTGATTGGCAGACAGATCATTCTTGGAACATCTATGGAACATAACTGCTGTTTGGAACTGAATTGGCCACACTCATGAGCAACACAATGAAGGACACTCTCTTATCAAGAGAGAGTTGCAATAGTGAAAGGATAAGCAAGATATCAAAATGGTTGAAAAAACACGAGTCAAAACCCAGAGGAGAAGTCATGTAATTGGTGAATTTAAGATGTCTGATTTACCCTTAGGTATGTATTGTTTTGTGTTTAATTGACAAGGGACTTTTTGACATGTATCAGGGAATAAATATAGTCTTCCTTAGTTTAAACTAGCTCAGGACATAGCGAGGTACTGTTCTTCCTGTTTCATGGTCAGGTGAGTTTAAAGTGCTCTGCCATACAGCACAGATGATGATGATGATGAAATAATAACAATTGTTTTTTAAAACTGTGATAGAAAAATAGCAGGGGCAGCAGTGATAAAATTAGACTTTTTTGTAATTTCCTAAATTTCATGGAGTTGATGCAGTGGTTTTGTGGCTAGTGTCGTGCAAAGGGACTGCGGAAACAGTCTTTGGATGTGTTTTATGTCTTCTGTGGCTTGGTAACAATACTGTAAATGTTTGACGAATGTATATCTACTCATTTAAACAATAAGCAAGTTGACTTCAAAATAAAAATGATTTTAAAATCCAAAGTATTTTCCATCGTCTTCATTTGTGATTAACATCAGTATGATCTTGTAGGCTACACTATCATCTCACATTGGTTTGTTCATATAAATACGTTTTGGAAAGAGGAAGCATTTTGTCTTATTTTAGCTCCATATTCCAACAGTTATGATCCAGAGCAGTGAGGCAGCACTCAGTATCTTCACTCGGGACTTCCCCACTCTGAGTCCCCAGGGCTCAGCTCAGGTGGCCCCAGAGAACACCATCATCCAATTAAGGAACAGCATCTTCCTACAGGAGGTGGAGCTCCCTGAGCTGAAGGAGTAGCTGACAAACACAGACACAGAGCTCCTGAGAGACCAGCTCAGCCAGAACAGACACCAGCTGAGATGAGAGGTTGAGAGCCTGCAACAAGACAAGCATGCCCTGACCAGAGAGCTGAAGAAGGTCAAGAATGCCATGATGACACAGTTCACAGAGGTGAGGGAGGGGCTATGGAAAGAGCTATCTGCTGTCAAGAGGGAGCTGCTTCACAGAGACCAGGCCATGTAGAGTCTGAGACAACAGATACAGCACCTCAGCTCCCCAGGAACCCCCACCGGACTTGAGTGAGACCACCCTAGCACTGACGACCTACCGCTCCCCAGCAACAAAGACCCCACTCAACACCAGAGTACGTATCATGTATTCCAGCACCGCCAGACAGGACCAGGCTCAGCTCACTACCACAGTGTGGGCCATCACAGGGCAGACTACCACCCCTACTATGGCGCCCAGACCGGACCACCCACCCAGACTGGACCACCAGCCCAGACCTGGCCCCCCTCACCTTCATGTGGCCTTGCAACAGGACCAGTGCAGCTATGCAGCAGTCTTCAGAGGACCGGGGAACATTGCAGAAACATCCATAACACGAGAGTCAAGAAAGGCAGCCAAGAACGGCGTGCACCTACTCCAGGCTCCCTACTGAGCTCCCACCTTGGGAGGACAACACCCACCTCCACCACCCTTTATAAATGGACAATGCCCCACACCATTGGTCACCACCCAGAGAGGGCAGTACCCCCCTCCACACCCCACCCTTCTGCACCCAGCGCCTCCCAACCAGAGAGGGCAGTACCCCTCCCCACACCCCACCCTTCTGCACCCAGTACCCCCCACCACCATTTTCCTTGATTGACTGACAAGGCTCACCAAAAACTCCCACCCACATGTGTCCAGCTTCAAATTTAAATTTGATTCCACTTCAACATACTCCTTCTGTGGTCTGCTCGGCCAGTGCGGTCTGCTCGGCCAGTGCTATTAGTTGTGATGTGAATTCCATAAATATGGATACCTCCTCGGTTTTCAAATCAGTAGAGGACTTGGACTGTTTTTACTTTTACTGTTTTGTATTTTTTTATGTGTTGTTTTAAAATTGTATTAACATTGTGGACAAGGTGCACCTGCAAAAGAGACCTTGGTCTCAGTGGGTTCCCCCTGTATAAATAAAGGTTAAATAAAATAAAAATTGGAATTAAAATTTTTGAAAAACAAACAAGCATCTTTGTTAAAATGCCAGCTAGATAAATACCTTCGTTGATACTGTTTTTAGTAGGTAAACGGCTATTTAGGTTGGAATAGAGCAGGTAAAAGCAGCATCATCAGTTAAATCCATGCCTGGGATACTGCGCAATACACCGTTTTGCATGGTTAGGTAAATAGTTAGGGTTTTAAGGTCGTCCCAAGGATCCCACTTGGCATCTACCTGTTGTATAGCTGTCATTCTGTTTATACTTTTCACAAACAACGACAATGACCAATATTAATGTTGGTCAACAATGGAATGTTAATGATGTGTTCGCGACTTGTGTCAAACTAAACAAACTATGGTATAAACCAGGTCAATGTTTGTCACTGCTTTCGTTTTCATTCACACATCATGACATTTGTTTGCAAATGTTAGAGCATTTATTCACAAGTCTTTGGGCATATTTACAAATAATTTTGCATTTATTATTTACAATAATATCGGCAGTAATCTATCTCCATAAGTGTTCCACATTGGACTTGTACTGTACAAATCAGCTACTACATTTCAGGATTAAGAGCGCTATCTACTGGTCATTAAGCAGAGCTACATTACAAACGCTGTCTTGTCTATGATGTGTCTCAGTGGTTTCAATAGTTGTTTCAGTAAGGTTGCTCTTCAGTACACACACATTTAAGAGATGGAGAGAGAGATATCATGCATGTCATTGAAGATCTTCAATCTTCAGTCAGTCTGTGAATAAGCTACATCATGCCTCTCTCTGACCCCCCCCCCCCACCCTGTCACACAAACAACGCACTGACAGTGTAATTTATAATTATTTAAAATTACTCTAATTTATAGTGTACATGCCCCACAACCATTTCACAGCCTCTTGTGCCTACAAGATGTATTGTTCTGCTGCTCTTTTTTGTAAATTTGTTGTTTTTGTTAATACTTTGCTATTTTGTAAACTTGTCAATATTTGCTATTGTTTTTTATGTCCACGCACCAACCTCACCAAGTCAATTTCCTGTATGTGCAAATATACTTGGCCAAGTAAAAGAATTCTGATTCAGATTCAGATTCTGATTCTGATTCTGATAATGTTGGGGATAGAATGTTGAGAGTGCTCAGAGTTTTTCTATTGGTCTTACCATTGACTATTGTAATTGACAGAATAAATAGAAACAAGTCTATCCAAATGTTGAAGAAAATAAAGTACATTATAGATGTATCATTCCAAAAACACAATAAAAGTCAGGGTCTATCAAAGAGCAGGAGAAACAAAAATACAGGGCATAGTAAATTTACTGAGTCAATAGCGTAAGCTAGATGGCGCAATCTCCCTACTTCCATTAACCCAGCATGCTGAGATGCATGTCACATTTCCAATATGGCGGCGTCCATGACCAGGGGTTTATGTTACGCATCCCGGCATGGATTATGCATTAGATTGAAAAACACAATCCCATGTATTACCTTGAGGTCCAGTTTTCATTGCTCTTCAAGTGCTCACAGTGGACTACTATTTTCTCTCAACAAACGTGGCATTTTGAAGGATGCTTTTCCAGAGAACGCAGCCCAAGATAAACTTCCGCAACTGCTGCAGACAGGGAGTCAGACCGTGTACTGCGGGTTTGACCCCACCGCAGACAGCCTTCACGTGGGGAATTTACTCGCCATTATCGGGCTATTACATTTTCGAAGCGCAGGACACAATGTCATCGCTGTCCTTGGTGGCGCGACGGCACAGATAGGGGACCCAAGTGGGAAAACGAGCGAGAGAGCGCGGCTATCCTCAGACGCCGTGGAGGACAACACACAGTGTATCAGAGAAAGTCTGCACAGAATTTTCACCAACCATGAACTGAACTTCCAGAACAACACCAAACAGCTTGGCACTGTAACTGTATTGAACAATTTGAGTTGGTACAAAGACTGGAATGTGGTTGCGTTTCTGTCAGAGGTCGGGAGACATTTCCGAATGGGGACATTGCTCAGTCGGCATAGTGTGCTATCCAGGCTGAAAAGCGCAGAGGGCATGAGTTTGACAGAGTTCTCCTATCAGCTTTTCCAAGCCTATGACTTTTACCACCTGAATCAGCATCATAGCTGCAAGATCCAGCTTGGGGGGACAGACCAGCTGGGCAACTTGATGTCTGGACACGAGTTCATTCACAAGTAATGTTCAATGAATGACGTTGCATAAAATGAAGGACTATGTACTGTAAAATTCGAATATATTGACACAACTCATTATTTTGATATCACGGATTCCAAGGAGCAGAGTTTGTGAAATAGAGCAGATGTAACCAGGAAGACTGAACAGTGTCAGACTATGACAGCTACTGTTCAGTGATAGTAAATATTGGAGCAGAATATGTTAGGCCTAGGCCCATAATTATATAACAATAATAAGCATCTAACACACCCCCATACATGTGTGATTGTGATGGCGACAGAACAGTTCTTTATACATCAATATGCCTATTTCTATGTGACAGGGTGACTGGAGAGGAGGTTTATGGCCTGACCATCCCTCTGGTGACCAGCTCCGTAGGAGACAAGCTGGGGAAGACTGCAGGCAACGCCGTGTGGTTGAACAGGGACAAGACCTCTCCCTTTGATCTCTACCAGTTCTTCCTCAGACAGCCTGACAATAGTGTCGAATGGTAGGTCAGGTGACTAGCCTACATAGACTCCAGTGGATCTACATGCCTATAGTGTGGCAGTTGGTTTTATAATACCCTTGCGAGCATGTAGTTATTATGTCACGTATGTTTCTGCATCACTCATCTAGCTAAGTGTCCTGTATCCTAAATTAGGCTATAGAGGCCTGACTGACAGTGAACTCTGATGCAGTGACAGCCTATATCAGTGATAATACAGTCTAAATAGAGTGGTAGTATCTGAGCGTGTTGTGATGTTGGAGTGAGTCTGAGTGTTTATATCTGCAGGTATCTGAAGCTGTTCACATTCCTCCCCCTGGCGGAGGTGGAGAAGGTCATGGAACAGCAAAGACAGGAGCCGGGCAAACGGCCCGCCCAGAGACGCCTCGCCGCTGAGGTCACCAAACTGGTCCATGGGAAGGAAGGCTTGGAGAGCGCCAAAAGGTAGGGGCAACCGTGGGTGTGGAGGTGTGGGAGGGTGTGGGTGTTGGCACTTGCATTAGTGGGTTGGTTGGTTGGTTTGTTGGTGAGTGAGTGTGTGTACATACTGTGTGTTTACTATATGTGTGTGTCAGCATGCGTTTATGTGTGTTGGTAGGTGCTATATGTGTATATATGTCTCTTGGTATTAGTGTAATGATTGTGTGTGTGTGTTTGTTGATTTGCCAGGTGCACCAATGTGTTGTACCACAGCAACCTGCATGCACTGGAGAAGATGAGTGATGCTGAGCTGCAGGAGCTCTTCAGAGAGGCACCCTTCCATGAGCTGCTGCTTGAGCCAGGGACCACTGTCCTGGATGCCTGTCGAAGGGCAGAGGCCATCCCCCAGGGTGCCAAAGGGTATGGCCCCCCTTCAACATCCCTGTCCTTGCACTGCTTCCCCAGGACTTTCCTTGTCTGTCCCCCCCCCCTTCCCCTCACCTGCTCCTTGAGAATTACAGAATGTAATAAAGTTAGGCCTGTTCCACTGACCATTATAACAAATTCAGCAACAGCCCAGTTTACCAAGTCTCTCCCAGTCACCTCTGAATAGGAGCATCTATGAGTGACAGGCAAATATTGCATGTGCCTACACTGACTCTGGTCCTGTGTTATTGTGATGTGCAGGTATCGTATGGTATCAGAAGGGGCCGTATGGATCAACCACGGCTTGACTAACAACCCGGAGCAGGTACTGACCACAGGTCAACACATCCTAGCCAACGGTCTGAGCCTCCTCAGGGTGGGCAAGAAGAACTTCTACATCATCAAGTGGCTCAACCTCTGAGGCTGTCTGCCCTGCATCAGGATTTCATTACTCTAAAAGACTGTTTCTGAAGGTATGGCAGAACAACTGGGAGGTTCAAAGTGACAGGAAATTGAATTATGTACCATGTAACTTCTACCTGAAATGCATCCGTTGTGTATGAGTTGGGATGTTGTGCACTTGTGGTATATGTGTGTGTATGGATTTGATGAGAAATTGAGGTATTAAAACATATTTGGTGGAATGATTCGTTTTCTTGCTAGTTGTGTAATGCTTTGTCCAGTGGCTTTTCTCTTGTGATATTAAACAGCAAATCTATGCAGTTTGGAGTGTCACCACTAGATGTCAGTGTCCACCTTTCATGATGTATGAAATAGCATATAGTCAGTCATTGTTTTTTTCAAAGAGTTAGAGATTTTTGCTTTTACTCAGTGAACAATATGTCAAGGAATGACAGTTTTTTTTTTTCATTCTCTGTAATAGTTAGAAACAGTTGGACTAGAGAAAAAATGGACTGTTGTGAAAATGCATTGAGACTATTTGGCAGGAATAATTTTTCATCTCTCTTTTTCATTGTAAATTGCCCATTGTTACATATATGCCATTTAGCTGACACTTTTACCCAAAGTGACTTACATTGCAGTGAATGCATACATTTCAATATATATGGTCCCAGCAGGAATCAAACCCACAACCTAAGCGTTAGCGCTGTGCTCTCTCAACTGAGCCACAGAGGACCACTTGTTATTATACACCTTATTATTTATATATTACATTTAATTATTCTTCAATTCTCAAACAGGTTACATTTATTTTGGTCAATGCAGTGCAAGGAAGAATTGATAGTGACCAAAGCAATTCTCTCAGAATTTAAAGGTTTTTAAGTTATCAAATGTAACCCCTAAATACCTTCAGCTACATTCCAAGGTTACCTATGACTATTGAGGTATATTTGTACATTGTAAGTTACATGTTACAAGATATGAGTTGGCTACAAAATGTCATGTACAGAACTATGATGTTGCAAGCCCCGTATAATATGTATCACCTTAAGAGAAGTAGGCGGGCCTATTGTCTTTAACCAATGAATGCCCTTCTCCGTTTTAAATAGCTTTCTGTGTCAATCATTTTTACCCCAGTCGGCCTCCCCTCAATCGCCATATTGGGTACTGAAAAGGTTTGTCTGTTATTTCTTCTCTCTTACTACGAGACGAAATTGACAGGAGTGGCTTCAGTTACTGCACTTTGTTTTGAAGATCTGTGGAGACTACTTTTGCTCGCATTCCCATATTGGCAGTTACTGTTTCTATCCAGACATATGCATGGCATGCATGCGTTTGTGTTGATCAGTCGTTTTACCCTTGTTTTGGATCGCGGAGAGCAAGGAGGAACTACGCATTTTTAAGTGTATTACTCGGCCGTTCTTTGATTCTCGGAAAATGTCAAATGTTCGTCTTTCAAATGGGAGCCCGACTTTGGAAAGGACGGATGCTCGGTTGTCGGATCACCCGAAACCTTCAGCCTGCAGAAACCTTTTCGGCTCGGTGGATCACGAAGAGTTAAAGAGGGATTTAAAGGGACATTTGCAAGAGATGGAAGAGGCGTCCACTGCGAAATGGAACTTCGATTTTGCGAGTCACACGCCGCTCTCGAACGGGAGATTCGAATGGAAATTATTGGATTGTAAAGACGTTCCAAATTTCTACAGCAGACCCCAACGATCCACGAAGGGCGTTTGCCCCTCTGGGAATAACAATGTGGATCTTAACGGGAATCATAATTGTGTGGTAGTGACTCCCCGTCAGACCTCCGAAAACACCGATAGTCAAATGGAGAGCAAAGACCAGTGCACCGGGCAGAGGAAAAGACCAGCTTGCCATGGTACGACCGCACGTTCTAAATTAACGTTCTAAAAATGCTAAGACTTTGCGTACTTTTCTTTCAGTCCACATTGGATACATTTCCTACGCTATTGTGTTCAGCGATGTAATTTGCATCAGGCATGCATGACATGGTAACAGATTGATTACAGTAGTAAGGTTTGTTATATTGTTACGAGCAGACTGCATGACCCTCATTCACAAATGTTTTATGTAGCCATACCTGTACCCTTAATATGTGAAATTGTAATCATCAAGCCATGGCATAGGACCTCATCCTCGCAAAGCACATGACCATGACGACTATGCTTTATTTTCAAGAATATTTGTTGTTGTAAACCTTCTATTATTTCTCCTCCAGACCCCTCGTCCCAAAATAAAAGGTCACACACCAGTTCGGATGATGTTACTCGTTGCCCAGGCTTGACGCACTCTGTGGAACACACACCCAGGAAATCCAGTCCCAAGACTCAAACGTGAAGATGACAAAGGTAAGCAGTTATCTGATACTTTTGCAAATGGAACAGACTCAGGCCTTGAAGCTCGGTCAAACAAGAGATTATTTCCATGTTTGTGTCAAATATTACTGTGTTGGAATTATTTTACAAGCATTTGATTTGATGTAGACATGTAGTCAAATATTTGTGCATATGCTATTGTTCATTAGGTTACAGGCATTAAAAAATACAACAACAAAATATGGTAACACGTTACAATCGTTGGTGCGCAGTTAAATTGGACTATGATTAGTTTTTAATGCTAAGTACTGTCAAGTGGGTAGGGTGACGATGCCAGACGGTGAATAACTTTCATCCATACCTCTGGTTAACATTTCGGAAGCGCTGTTAAAATAATCTGTGTAGCAGTTGACGCATTTTCCACAATATAGTACTGATCATCCGTCAGGATTTCTTTCCTCATGTGGCCTAATCGTTTTTAAATGAGCTTTGAAATATGATTTAATACATCATTGTGTGACTTACGGCGCAGTCCTAGAAAGGGTTAAAGTCCAAGTGGCTACACTTAGCGACTTTTACTACAACCACTGCCACAGTGAGGTTTAGTTTCCGACGAAACTGTAAACAAGTCTTCTGAACAACACTATAGTAACACGTCAGCAACCACTGCCCTCATGAGAAGGAGAAGGGGCTGGTCTCTTCAGTAGTGCACTCTACACCGTCTCGAAACATCTGTCCATTCCAGTGAATGAAACTACAATATGATAAATTCTGAATAACCGTTGGTTGTACCATGTAAGGAGAACACACATGTGCGTTAGAAATGTAGATAATTAACCATTATTTTAATGAAAAGTCTCTTTGGGGCTGTCTTGCTTTACACAAGTCAGCATTTTATTTTTGAAGAGTATTACTTACATAATTCTAGATAGAATCATGCTTTGTCATGTCAATACTGCTAAAGGTTGCTAAATATTTCCTCAAACAAAGTATTGTTGTATTGTTTGTTTTGACCCGTTTGTATAACAAACCATGTTAAGACCAATCTCAAAACTAGTTCTATTTTTCGTTGCAGAGCTGAAGATGTATGTCTCCCTTTCATCGGAAACCTTGGTGTTGGGTGATTTTGAAGAGGAACTACAAAGCAAAAGAAACATATCAACTCTCCTAAGGATGGGGATGCTGTGCAAGCACTGAATAGAAACACTAAAGTTCTGGCACTCATAAAAGTTACTGCCTCTAAAGCAGTCGATGTAGCAGTGTGCAATTAGGTTTGATTTCCTTTTTTGCTCATTTTTTTTACTACCTGTGTATATATCTCCTTTTCATATGTAGCACATAAAACGTATTATGATTGAAAAATCCTTTATGTAAAAGGTGTGAATTTGATTTGACTTGAAGAATTGCAGTGTAGTTTTTTTTTTTTCTTTGTTTTTTTTAAAAAAATGTTTCCAAAATGCTGTGTTTATTTTTTTTCAAGGCAGTGTGACCTTTTTTGAGTATATTAAGTCCTGCTACATTTAAAAAATGATCATGGGTTCAATTGTTCCTCATCAATGTATCTTCACCAGGTCATATGTGTATCTCTGGAGTGAAGGATGGTACCTTATATGTAGCCTTGGGTATTTTTCAGGTCATTTCAGTATCACTAAGTGTGAGTTCTCTCGTTGATATTTCAGCCACCCCAAGAAAATAATGCAGTGAAAAATTACACATTTCTGTTATGACTTAAAGTGATGTGAAGTTGCCTGATATTTGTTGTATTTTGTTGAGAGATAATCTGTTGGCCTATTTTGCTCACTTAAATTTTGGATTATTATTATTTTTGACACGTCTTCCTACTCATCTGCTTCTTTTTTCTTCCGGAGTTGTGAGGTACTCATTTACTGAAGGATAAGGTCCATAGGCTACTAACTGTACAGGTCATATTAATCAAACATCATCCACTTGGTGACTTGCCCCAAGTGCCTTCGTTGTTTAGCGATTCTTTAACTTCTAAGTGGAGGCATTTCTATATGGGTGGAATGTCCTACAATACCAAATACATGGTTGCTTCAGTACTGTTGATGTTCATTAGTTTGACTATTCTTTTAGTCAGGAAAGAGAATTGGAATAGATTTTTTTACCCGTTCAAGTTGTTAGCCTGCTGACCATGCAAGTGCATGCATCCAAAATAATTTCCATTTAATTTAGTATGGGCTGTGTTCAGAGTGGCAAATAACTGTACTCAACAAGAAAAAAGGAAATACTCGTACTAGAAAAGCAGTCACTTTGCCTGTGTATTTGTGTAAATCTTTGAAGTGTACCTGTGTACATAACTTTGTAAAAACACTGAGAAATTATACTAACTTATTTATGTCAAGCTTTTTTATGTAGAATAAAATGGGGTTTTGATTATGGTTATCCAAAGTGGCATTTACATTATTATAAAAAAAAATTGTGAAAGCATATTTTTTGTAGTTTTGTTTTGTTTTTATCATTAAGGTCGCAAACTGAGCCTGATAAAATATTTGATGTGTATTTTGTAATGTGTGGTCATAAAATGTTGCAATCAATTAAAAGAGAGAAAATTAAATCTATTTATCTGATTTGTCTGTCATGTTTGCACTTGGTGTGAATGCTCTAGAGGCAGCTTCACCCCCCCCACCACACACACACACACACACACACACACACACACACACACACACACACAGAGTTGGTGACAAAGACTTCCTTGTAGTAAAATAACACTTTCAACAAGATCCCAGAGCCTCATAACTTGGTCTTTCTCAAAGCCATGAAGACAAACTTTCCCTTGGGGGGACATGATTGCCATATACATGATTTCGCCATACCCTAAATCATAAGTATAATGGCCTAATATAGAAACAGAAGGAAAGCTATCTGGGTACAAAACACACTTTAGTGCAATCTTGTTAAGACTACGTTTGCTGTGAGTACGTGGAGATGTCCCTCATGCTTTACTTATGAAGTCCGTAGTAGGTTTTATTTGGGATTTTCCCCTGCTTTTGTACCTTTTTCCTAGGTGAGGTATAGTAGGTAAACATGACGAAAGGCAATTACTGTGACCATGTTATTAATTTCCTAGTTCTCATTCCTTGACAGACATTGATATTTCAATAGGGTTAGGGTTAAAATTGCATCTCTTCACAGAAACAAAGTGGAACCGCCCGTGCGCATCCCTTCAGATGAGCTACGCGCACTGCTGTGCATATACTGTCACATAAAACAGATATCCTTCAAGCTCATGTGTCATACGCAGTAGAAGCCGGTACATACTAACAGATTAATTGCTACTTTGGTTCAGAGTTGGGCTATTTCAAGTTATTTCACCGTATGCTCTGCCCTCTGTTCAAAAGTCCTATACGTACGACGGCAGATCGGACCTGCCGCGTTTTCTAAGACAGCACAGTGACACTCCCAATATGATGAAATCGGCAAATATTTTCAAAACAGCCAGTTGATTGACACTTGGGCCAACCAATCAGATGACGACTAAGGAAAGCACACCACTTCTGCAGCCAGTAACATTTGTTTGATGGCACTTTTTAAATGTAGTTATGGTTCTGGGCAAGGTCTCCAGTAAAAGACACGTAAAACGATCGAGATACACAACTCCACACTCAAAATCAAGGATAGTTCATTCAAGCATTTCCCCTGAGGTAGGCTATTGTAGTATCATAGAAAATGTGTTTTATTACACATGCTATATGACTGTGCATAATATGTATCTACATGAATGTTATATTTTACCCTATTAATACAAAGAACAATACTATACCAGAGATTTGACTGACGATTTGTAATATGATTGTCCTGTATTGTTTCCTATATTGGGTAATCCAGATTGTTGTTGCTGCTTTTCTAATGTAGAATTTAATGTGATGGAAATATCCTGCTTTTGGTTGTAGTGTGAAACTAGTCTTTATTTATTTATACCAATTTTTTGGGATATTTTTACTCCATGTGTGTAAAAAACATTCCACCATATTAAACTATTTCCAGGCAGTCTAAATAGGTCATCATGTAGGCCTGGTATATGATATGTAAGAATATATTCTATTGTAAAATTGTTCAGTAATTATAAAGAGAATAAAACAATAACATTTTCACATTTATTGAGTCATCAATGGTAATGTGAATTTGAATGTGGCAATGTGAAAATCCTGAGGTACTGCTCAACTTATTTTCACTCCTAAATGAAATGTCCTACTTAGAGCCACATACATGTACAGTATGTATTGAAAGTTTACACTCCCTTTCAAAATGTTCACATTTTGTTGCCCCATAGAGCCCAGAACTGAAATACATTCAATGACAATATTTTTCCCCACTGATCTATGCAGCCTACTGGACAATTTCAAGAGAAAGAATAATAATAAAAAAAAGGTTCAATCATTTATTAAAAGTGAAAAACAGCAAAGACCTGTTTGCAAAGGTCTCCACCCCCCATTCTGTGGTGCTCCTAAAATAAGCTTTGCAAACATTTCTTCAACAAGTTACTCAATAAGTTGAATTGATTCTATTGAATGCAATGATAATAGTTCACCCTTTTGTTTTTTTTAAATGTATAGTCTTGTCTTTGCAGGGTCTCTCATTTCAATTGGAATCAATTACTCTGTTGATAAGGTTGCCACTACAAATTGAGTGAATGGAGAGGAACAAAACTGCCCAGGAATGCTACCCCGAGGCCTGGGGAGACCAAAAAAATCTACAAAGTTGAATGGCTGAGAGGGATAAGCACAGTCCATGGGACAACATCCTCCGCGTCACTCTACAAAATTGGTCTATATAACGTAGGATCCCCTTAACAAAAACAATCTCTTTCAAATCCATAAAAAAATGTCTGCACCATGTCCTGTTTTAAGAACAGTGGTAGCTGCATCATGGTATGGGTATGCTTGACACCGGCAGGGACTGGGGAGTTTGTCCGGATCAAGAGAAGATTTAGACATTTGCTGAGTTGGCAGTGACAGCCTAATCAACACAGTGTGTAATTGATTCCTATTCAAATCAGGGACCCTACAAAGACATTCATTCCGAAATCACATTAACTATTTTCCTTGCATTTATATGGATTAAATTCAACTTATTAAGTAACTTGTTGAAGACATGTTTGCATTTGAGCTCATTATAGGAGAGCCTTCTCTGTGTTTAATTTTTCTTTAATTATTGCATTTATTTTGAATTTTTCTTTCACTTTATAAGTGTCCAGTAGGCTGTCAATCAGTTGGAAAAAAATATAATTGTATGTGTTTCGATTCTAGGCTCTTGGCAACAAAAGGTGAACATTTTGAAAGGGGGTGTAAACCTTCTATAGGCACAATACATCTATGGCTCTGGTCCTTCTGTTAATAATTTATTGCATATTCATGTTCCACACCTATGTCTTTTATCACATTTATTCATGACAGAACTCCATTCGGTCAATCATGCCAATTTATGACCTTTCATTTATGACCTTAGACCTGCTGGGTCAACTCTGTTGATTTCTCTCATATCTGTTTACCCAGACCTTTTTTGCATATCATCTTCTGCTTCAATCAATAAACTAAAAACAGAGAATCGGTAGTCAACCAGCCATGTGCTTGGCACACGGCTCCTTCCTCTACCAACCAGCTACTGCTTAAAGGCAGCAACAACAGGAAGACACCTGCAGCAGCTCTTTGAGGGGCTGCTGGAGTGTGCAGGTGGGTAACCTCAGCTCTGGTGTTCACCCCTACTCAGAGCTGGGCCCATTGTTCTCCTGTGTGCGGCTTTGTGTGGAGCACCATTGTGAGGGGCCGCCGCTGGACCACTGTTGTGTCTGGGGCTCCCACTCAGACAAAGGGCCCGTCTAGGAGCCTCAGCCCTCCACCCCTGCAGAAAACACTGGGAGTCGATAGAGGAGGAGGAAGTGCTGTCTGCTCCGCACACTGGAAATATCACTAGAAGGTGTGTGTGTGTATCTGTGTGTCATATGTTCTTTGATTACAGTTTTCCTTGATCGCTTGAGCACATTTCTTGAAACAGTATTCAACTTCAAAACAGTTAACACGTTTCACAACACATTTCTATTGCAAAATGCACTAATACATCTCATAGAAACAGAACATAGAATACATGTCACAAAAGCAAATCAGTTCATCAAAACAGTATCATTTGTCATCTAATGAAAAATTCATTTCACCATTAATTTCATAATGACACACTAAATAGTAACTATAACCGTCAATATGCATTGTGCAGGTTGGCCAACTTTCAATTGAAAACAAAGGTAAAAATATCATAAGAAATAAAATTTCACTCACCAGAAAAACTTTGTACTATATGTTTTTTTGTAATTCTGCTTCTGTTACAGAGAATAGTAATGCTTACTTTAAATAAAAATCAAATTCAAGGAATTCTAAAATATTCTTATTCTTATTCTTATTCTAAAAGATACTTACAACAACAAAACATTTATTTACTCCATGTGTGTAAAAAACATTCCACCATATTAAACTATTTCCAGGCAGTCTAAATAGGTCATCATGTAGGCCTGGTATATGATATGTACTGATCGCACTGATTACTGATTAATTAGTTTACATGTCTGGAGTAGAAAGTCACTATAATGGGAGAAAAAGCTATATGCTGTAAGCTAATAATTCAGTTTTGTTTGTCAACACTTACTCAAGTGATTTTCTGAGTCTTATGTAGAGAGTTGTGTTACCTGTTGTGCAAAATAGGTGCTTAGCTTTGCATTTTGTGTGAAAGCAAAAAGAAATTAAACTGTTTTGCTAAAAATGTTACTGTTGTGCTCATGTATGTTATTGTGGTGGAACTCCAGTTTCATACAAATGGTTTAAGCGATCAAGAAACTCTAAGTCATGTTAGGCAAGTTGCCAAGGAGTTAGCAAGTTTATCTGTTTCTGCAAGTGGAGCATCTTATGTTGTGATAAAGCCAATCAGTAATTTTGACATTAAATCCTTGTTGAATAATTTGAACATTTGACCGAAGCACCAACCAGTCTCTTGCTCATTCTCCTATACTTTGTCAAAAACGTGAGGACCAGCTACAAGAGCATCCTGGTATTGAAACTAAATTGTAGCACCATGCTTTCAAGGGTTTCCTCTGTAGTTTTCTTTTATCTGTCTGTGTGAGTCATTGCTCAAGGTCACGTTTAGTGTAGTCATTCTCACTACTCTATTATGTCTCATTGAACTGTGTGTGTGTGTGTGTGTGTGTGTGTGTGTGTGTGTGTGTGTGTGTGTGTGTGTGTGTTGCTGATTTGTGTGAAACTGTGCAATTATTTTAGTAGTTTGATTCGCAGTTTAATAAGACCTAGACCATCATCAAAGTGCCATAGACAAGGCTAAGGAGTCAGAAGTATATAATTCACAATTGTACCCTTCTTAATGTAATCAAAACACCTTTACTATCTCCTTGGATAGGCCTCTAAGTCTTATTATTATGCACTCTGACTATAGTATAACCATCATGACTACCTACCACAAACAAAACCGCTATAAAGCCCGAGGAAATACCAGAAACCCAGTCTATCAGAAATTGCGAACACATCTTTGTCCTAGAGTTGTGTGCCAAGATGAGCTGAATTCACACTTCCTTGCTATATCAACAGAAACAGGTTATCTTTTCCTGTTAACCGCCCCAGCACTTCATATAAAGCCACAAGTTCCTCCCCATGTTTCCTGCGCTGGCCACAACCAACGTCATCAGCAATTCCCCTGGCACAGGACCCGTCCATATGAGGTAGGGAGAGAGAGTGCCCACAAACAAACATACAGTATGTTCAACCCTCCTCAACTTTTTTAAACACAGTACAATGATTAGCCAATGATGTGGTTGGAGTTGAGCGGGGTGGGGTGGGAGGAGATGTTGTGTAGCATCAAATGACATATTCTGCAGATGTGTGTCTGTGGCATGTTTTTTTTGTTGTTGAGAGACTGGGTGGGAAGTGGGGGGCGGGGGGGGGGGGGGACTCATTAAAGGAGCGCACCTGCAGCCTATCAAAGAGCCTTTTTTTCTGCTATCACAGCAAATCTGCTCAAGCATGCAGATAGGAGATGTAAAAAGAAGCTGAGCATGGTCGGCCCTTGTCTCGGTCCTTGTCTCTCTCTCTCTCTCTCTCTCTCTCTCTCTCTCTCTCTCTCTCTCTCTCTCTCTCTCTCTCTTACTAACCTGTGACCAGACCAGACTGCGGTACCTGGCCTATTCTACTCAGGAATGCCGAAAGATGCATTGGGCTGTTGGGCTGAAAAAACGAGCAGGGGCCTTTCAACATCTGGTTGCTGCAGATACAGATACTTCTGACAGAGATAGACAAGAGCTGAAGTGGCAGTTTCATGGTTGTGATCCTCAGTGTTGGCGATGACCTGCAGATGACTAGAAGACCACACTGAAATGCTAACGCTTACTCTAAAGGCATTAACCCTACGCTCCTGAAACTCAGGGGAGAGATACTGTACTTCAACAGTTTTCAAATAGGCGGTGGAATAACTTTCAGAGCAAAGAGGGGGGTAAGGTTCATAATGGAAATGTTCCCCACAGCTATATTCAACTGTGGGGAAAATTAAGCTTATACAGCAGTAATATATGTTTGAATTGTACTACTGTTCAAAATGGCTAGATAGATATTACAGTAGAATACAGATAGTTTTCAGAGTAGTTGGTCTGTGGGTCATAATGATGACACTGGGTGTGGTAGCGAGTGACGTCATTCCACAATGATGCAAAGCGCAGCAACATTTTGAAGAAGTATATGTGGCAATCATTCCTGTCATTCAAAATACATGTTGCAACATATCCTAGACAGTATGACGGGAATATAAAACAAATAGTATGTTATGAAATAAACAAATACCCACAGGCATGACCAATCAGAACCCAACACAATCCCAACTCTGTCCACACTGATCGCGCTAGAATGACGACACCTGACTTAAAAACACGGGTTCATATTGAACAGAAGATGACGAGGAGTAAAAAGGACCATCCAGAAAGTGTTTAAAACATCTGGAGTGATGGAGCCGAGACACCCAAAGATTACTTTGGCTTGTCCTCTACAAATGCCAAATTGTCTTTTACAAATGCCACTTTTCCCTTACATGCCATTACCAATCCATTTGTGTTGCTGTTCAAAAATAAATAATTTGTTATGAATTATTTATTATTATTAAACACTGTTTTCCTTTGATCAATCAAACACCATGAGTTCCAGCTGAGTCAGTCTATGACTTTGGCCATGTCAGACTACCTGACTGTACTTGATATTAAAGGGGTAGTTCACTCTTTTTGAAGTTTTCATCTTTGACTTACCTTGGGCGTTCTAAGTTCATGCAGACCGTTTTTAAATCCATTACATAGGTATTTAGCAATGTACAGTAGTTAGCACACTTGCTGTTCCCTCCTGTTTCCACAAGCATTGCTAAAAATGCTAACCGGGAGATGCTGCATATTGCTAAAAACCCTAACCCTAACCCTAACCCTAACCCTAACCCTACCCAACTCACCTAAAAACTGTCTGGATAAACCAATACCACCCTAGGTAGAGTGAATAGAGTGAACTATCTTTTAAGGAGAGGTTTCACCCTACTGAAGTCACACTGCCGGACTTTGAAGGAGCCTTTCATCTCAGTGTGTGTCTCCTCCTCCATCTCCTCTGGAGCCACAGCAGGCCTGCACCGCGGCTGACTGGAGAGGGCCGCCGCTGCGGGGATGAATGAGCATGTTCTCAGACACACAGCATGATGAGAAAAACAGCCCATTCTTCAGCTGGGACGTTAAAACCTCCTTTGGATTGATTTGCACAAAATGAGGGATATGGTCAGTGGACAGAGAGACGTTTTACTTTGTTTTTCACTCAGCTTTACATTTTTGCGTAATGGTTTTATTATTTGCTGTCAGACCTGGTCTTGACCAAACATGACCAAACAAGCTATTGAGAGAGGAGTTGGTTATGTTGTTGACTGATCTGAGCAACAAGGCGTGGTTATTGTCTGATCTCTGAGGTCACCATATCTCCTCTTCATCTCTAAGTCGCCCCAGGTTACGTTACAGTAAAATCGGAGGGAATTACTATAATATTGAAACGAGTTATTCACCTTATTTAATATTATATTACATTTGCTGGAATCTTTTCCCTAGTAGACAAAAGTAATGTAAAAAAAGAAACAATTTCCCACAAGTCAAAAATGGATTCCATCAACAATCAAGGTTTTATTTAATTTCAAAAACTAAATCTGGGACATCACTTGTGATGGTTTAGCCTGTTGCATCTCTTTATAGGTTGATCACTACAACTATACATAAATCCATATTTCTTTTTACCTTTTTAAGTTTTACTATAATATGATAGTAGCTACATCTAACATGGATTCAACGTTTCTGAATAACCCTCATGTGTGTCTTGGCTATTGTGTTATAGTGGAGGGCCTGACATAATACTCTGACCTCTCCTAGCCTATGTCTCCCCCCTCCTCCTCCCCTCTGTTCTCTGCTCTGTCTCTGCCTCCTCCACAGTAGCCCAGTGGCGCAGCTGTCCTCCATGCCTGACATACTCCTCCGGCTGGCCAAACCGAACCGCACCACTGAAGTCCTTCCAGTTCCAGCTAGGAATTCTCGGCCGGCCTTGCCTGTATGTCTGGGGGAAAAATCCCCCAATACTGTGACCTACATACCCAAGGACAGGCTCTCTGTCCCCCCACTCTTTACATAACACATGCCTCCAGACCTCTCCTCCTCCTCCTCGGTAGCAGCAGTATCACAACAGTAACAGCAACTGCTATAGCCAGTCTAGGGTGGGGTTCTTGCGGCTGGCTCACTCTCGTATCACCCTCATCCTGGCCTGGACATGAAGCGGAACACAGAGGGATCTTGGATGTTGTTGTTCTTGGCTTGTGAACTTACTCTAGTCACTGGTCGGGTCGAACAACAACAACAGCATCAGCAGACATATGGCTGAGGGAGATCTCAAAGGGCAAAGGTCGCGGGGGGGTCAGACTAACCCTCTGACCTCTCTGTGATTCGTCTCCCAAGGGGTGATGTAGCGCTGCCTATACCAACCAGAGAAGAGGTCAAAGGTCACACACACTGTATCGGTTCCTCTTGTGAATGGTGACATGGAAATAACATATTCCTGTCAAAGTGTTCATGGCGTGCTTATTACTGATGCACATTACTGCTGTTGAATATTATAAGAGACCCCCCTCAATATGAGAGAACTCCATATTGGAATGTAAATTATTCTAGAACACTAACCGAGGGGCTGAAGAGGCAAAGGAGCAACGACAACTGTCTTCAAGTCAACTGTTGCCCTCAGCTATTTAGGGATCCTGATGGAGTGACCAGCATTAGCTGCTGCTGACACTGTTTGTGTCCCCCATGACACACACACACACGCACACATATACGCACAAGTACACACACACACACACACACACACACACACACACACACACACACACACACACACACACACACACACACACACGCCTGTTCACTAGTATCTGTTTCATATGGCGCTGATGGGCCTTCCAGACAGGTGGCTCTACAGGTTCCACATGGAGGGCAGGGCAGGCCTGACTACCCAGACCAGATCAGACCAGTCAGCTAGTACACTCTCACATACCAGTACCGCCTGGTCTTAGTTCAGCCCTGTCTATATATGTTCAGGAGATCTCCCCAGGTTCCAAGTAAGGTATAGGCTGCATGATCAAAGAACAGACAGTCTGGAAAGGAAATAGACCCTATCCCTAACTGTACTTACTGACTGAGTGAAGTGCATTTCACCAATGTATCCCTTGAGTGATATATTCTCTTGGATGCCCAAACACATTTATCATGACGAATACAGGTTATGGGGATGAGGATGCTGCATTTGGCTTTGCAGTGTAGCATTCAAATATGCTACTTTTACTGGCTCTTCAGATTCCCTTTTAGGTTACTACTCTTGTCTTCTTCTGAGATCAAACCCTCTTTTGAAGTGGGGATTCTCTCTCTCTCTCTCTCTCTCTCTCTCTCTCTCTCTCTCTCTCTCTCTCTCTCATCTCCAGATGAGTGGAGCAGACAGGGTCTCAGTGGCATAAAGAGCAGCCTCTGTAGACAGCAGCAGCCAGGGTGTCTCTTTCTCTCTCTGTCTCTCTCTCTTCCAAGGCTCCTCGCCTACTGATATAAACCAGGGGTGGACAAAAGGCAGCAGAGAACCGCGGGCTGCAGAGCTCAGGCGCTCAGGGGTAATTGGGAATGGCTCTGCTGTGCTCTACCCCCCCCCCCCACACACACACACACACACACGCACACACGCACACGCACACACACAAAACTTATACTCCCGCTGCCCCTCCACTCCACCTCTCCCTCTCCTCCTCTCCTACACCCCTCCCCAGGGACCTTTCTCCCCCTCTCTCTCTCCCTCCCTCCGAGCTCTGGCCGTGCTGTTCTTGGGACATCCACAGTATTTTTTGGCCTTTGTAGAGAAATATAATTGAGTGGTAATTTGAGACGTATTCTCTTTTCCTCTGCATGCCTCGCTCAATGGGGATATGGAATATTGAAGTTCAAAGTAGGCACTGTGAATGTGATTTTGTTTCTCTCTCTCTTTCTCTTCCTTGATTGCAGTGTGAAGAAAGAACATTTAATTGAGGACTTTACAACTTTGTGGGATTGAGATGAAGTAGCTTACCTTGACCCTACACAGCTTGAAAATCCAACAGATACAAGTTTGAAAAGAGTTTGTTTCAAAAGAAAGCAAATTGTAGACAAAATTAACTGGTAATCAAGACACATACAAAAGCCAAGGAGAACCAGCAGTGTCATGAAATTGTTCTTTATTTACACCAAACTTACAGAAGGGGTTGTGAATATAATCTACAGTCATTTTATTACATTTTTACATACATTTTCTCATCACTCTGCAGGGAAGTGAGTGGTCAGTCCTTCCGTATGATAATAAATAACAGTATAAGGCAATG
Organism: Argentina silus; assembly: GCF_951799395.1. Lineage (NCBI taxonomy): Eukaryota > Metazoa > Chordata > Actinopteri > Argentiniformes > Argentinidae > Argentina > Argentina silus. Next base: position 21,757,840 of record NC_139657.1, on the reverse strand, counting down.
TTACTATTTACAACTCATATAAAACTGTACAAGAGAACAGTCACGAAGCGAGGTGGATATGGAAATCAGCCTCCTCTGCATGTCGACTTTAAAAAGCAACCTTGTTTAGAAAATACATACAACTAATCTTCAACCACAGCAACATAAGAAAATAGCCTACTGTATATATACTTGTGCAGACAGAGAGAGTCCCCCCCCCAGTCCCCTCCTTTGTGTATGTGTCCATCTTTTTAGGAATGTGCATGCTGTAATTATGGAAGGGGCTTGCATAGCTACATAGTTCGGTTATTGTTTTCTATTTGTCTACTTCCTAAACCCGTCGAGGTCCCGTATGATGAATATGTGGAGCGAGAACAAAAAGAGAGCATTGTTTCTATTCAAATGCGGGGCTTTCAAGTCGTTGGCGCCACGTATATGTTTCTTCCTTAAGGGGTGGCCTGATATTTCAAGCCTTTTGCCCCGAATTATAGAGGCAGCGCCTCAAAGCCTACTGTTTAAATTCTACAAATTTTTCCAGTGTTTCTTTTCATTAGTCACTCACACCGAGTAATCTCCCCTTACCAGGAATTCAGCACTTAATTAGCTCGAGAGAGGAAAATAATCAGCGCTTTAATGGGGCAAATTTATTTCAAATTGCACACAGCAGTTCGAACCCGCCGAAGAGGGAAAATATAAGTGTTTGAGCACGGAGAGAGAGAGATGGGGAATGTTCATATGAAATATCCTAGTGAAAATCTTGGCACTGGCAGTTGAGTAAACTGCGACACCGTACCATAACTCTCACTGTAGTATTTCTGTAATACTGCACTCTGCCCTGTCATGGCCGTTTGGCTATTTTTATTAGCTTAACTGGAGCCGTAAATCAGGGACAGATTAGTTCCTGGAGTGCTTTTTCACCCTTTTACTCCATGCCTGGGCCTGGATTACTAACGGAGGGCAAAGTCAACAGATAATCTGCTATTCCTTTCTCTATGTCACTCGATCAGTACTAACAAACACACTGCCGGGGCCTAAATACGGTTAGGGCTAGATAAATGTGTGGCTATGGTAATATTTGGAGTAGTATTCTGGTGTTTAATGGCGCCAATATAATCAGTTGAATGAATTCCTCTGCAACTAAATGGACTCCATCATTCTCTGTGCGGTGTCCCAGAGAACTATACCTCTTTGACTTCACTGCCTGTTAATAGCTTCATTAGACTGTTGGTTAGCTGTAAAATAATATTTGGAGTAGTTGAATGCTCCAGTGTAGCCACACATAATATGAAGCCATATTGTGAGGGTAAGCTAGTGAAACTTGTATAACTCATGTATGAGGCTTCAATTACTGTGCACATTGTGAGAGATTCAGAGCTCATAGATCGCGCTGATATATCAGAGGGAGATGAGGACTCCTGAAGTTGATAGAAACCCCATAGGCCCGTCCATCGTTACCACGGACCATGATGGGGGTGGAAAACGTTCTAACCGCATTATAACCTCTCAGTGTACCACTACGACCACTCACAGTGCTCTAGTTAGCCTATCGCTCCCTCTCAGACAAGCACAGCTCCTGGGTAGAGTTGTTCACCTTCTCCTCTTATAAGATCAAAGGTCAACGACAGTGAAACAAGGTTGGGGTAAAGTGAAAAAGAGAGGGGTTAGGATGAAAAAGAGTGCCCACTTTTTTTCCTGATGCTGCGTCCTGGGCCAAAATGTTCATATCTCACACCTGGCCTTATGAGTCCCTGGCAGGTGACATCACTGGCGTCTGCGGTGGCGTCACTGTCCCTCGTCCATGCTGACACCCAAGCGCTTCATGACAGTGACCCGGGAGCTGTACGGGGCAGGCTTCCGGAGAAGCTCGGGCTTGGGCTTGTACTGGTCCACCAGGATCTGTAGTACCGCCTCCATTTTCTCGTCCATCTGGTACACCTGGTTTCACACACAAACAAAGAAACAACAACAACAACAATACAGAATTAGCATTTCTTTGGTTTGTGAAACGGAGAATGGACATCTGTTGATTATTTATTGAGACAGGTAGACACCTAGAGGGGAAGATAGACAAGGGAGACACAGCACAGATGGTAGTGGAGGGATTCAAACCCCCTCCACGGGGGCTTATATGTCATCTGAATCTGACTGCATTGCTAACCACTAGGCCAACCTCCAACAAAATGAGTTCTAAGAATACTTGACGCCAGAGAACACATTTAAATGGGCGCAGTTGAAACTGAGCTGACCTTTCTAGGAAAGAAAGACTGTTGCCATGCTTGTGTGTTTCTTTTGTCCACACCCAGGCCACTAATATTGCCTGTCTCAATGACAGAGTGGTGTGGTTTAATAACATGTTTTTGTCCCCTGCCCTGTCACAGTCTACCTGCTGAAGCCATTCATTAACACTGCTGAGCTGTATGATCCGGGAGGGAGAGGACAGGAGGGTTCTGTTGTTGGTACACAGTCATACACACAGTACACACCAGGGGCTGTGGCTACTGTTGACAAGCGCTCTCAACTGTAAACAGCTGTGGCACCCAACAGAGGCATCTCATCTTCAAGGGCGGTGACTCTTATAACCACCATGTGTACAGCTCAACAACGACCACACCTGGGCCTATAATAGTAATAAACAGCGGCTGCCTGTGACACACACACACACACACTCACACACACACACACACACACACACACACACACACACACACACAGACAAACACACACACCCTTCTTCACATCTTCAAAGACCTTTAACAGTTCAGCACCGCCCTGGCATTTACCTATATACTTATTTAGTTATCCTTTCAGGAATACTCGCTCACTTTCAGAACTACACACACGAGTCAGAGATACCCTGTGACAGATCCAGGAACACAGAGAAATGATAAAGATGGGGTCAAGTAAATCAAAGACTAAAGAGAAAAGTACATCAAAGCACCATAGCATTGCATAACACACACACACACACACACACACACACACACACACACACACACACACACACACACACACACACACACACACACACACACACACACACACGAGACAGACAGTTATTTGCAGACTCCCTTTCCACTCTAACTGATAGTAAGGAACCCCAGCTTAGGCATTTTGGCTGTGGACAATAACATCATAGACTTGACTGGTATTTTCATGAGCAAAGGGATATGGCTCCTCTTTTCGATCTTTTACTGTGTGTGTGTCTGACAGTCATGACACTTTAATAGCATAACAGGACATTAAGCAGCAGTCGTCGTTGTTGAAATACAGTATAATGAGAGCCAGAGAAGCAGAGATATGAAATATCATATAAAATCAGTCACGCCAATGAACATATTTCATCCTATAATCATCAAAGTAGGACCAACCTGAATGAAAAAAAACAGGTTACACAACTAAGCACAGAATCTGACAAGGTTTATCACAACCTAAATCGTTTTCTTAAGAAGATGGAGCAAGCATGCACCGCCTAGTCCGAGGCTTTAGAGAATAGAACTGTATCATGAACACGTCAGTGGTAATCTATAGACTTATCAACCTTCCCATGGTTTTTAGCATGGATCAGGAATTCCTCTGGGCTAAACCGTGCTGACCCACATAGACCGGGGGAGAAGGAAGAAAAACATTACATGACAGGCGTGTCTGAAATGCAGCCTTCATTTGTCACTCAGTGTTCAGTACAGGGACAAGCTGATATGGGCAACAGAGACTGAGGGAGGGACAGTCCCAGGACATAGGGCAGGCACATTCTGCTGCTGGGTTGGGCTAAGTGGAGGTGTGAGTGAGTGTGTGTGTGTGTGTGTGTGTGTGTGTGTGTATGGGGTGAATGTGTAGGGGGTGGACTCATGGGACTGGGTCACTGGACTGAAATGGGTAGTGTCACAGTCAGTGTGTCTCTGAGACAAAGGACATGTGATACAGGGACAGATGATGTTTCAGCTGTCAATCCCCCCACCCCACCCCCAGACACACCCCACTAAACAACACATGGTACAAACCAGGCCATATACACCTACAGTTTATCAGAACTGAAACATGAAAAGTCTTGATTCGTTGATGCTACTGGGCCATCTTTGGTCTAAATGTGGGGGACCAGTACTGGGTGAGAGTTGGCATTTTGCTCATGGCCCATCTCTGGGAGGCGATATCTGGCCCTGATACCTCCCTGTAGTTCCTGGGCCATCTTTAGTCTAAATGTGGGGGGACCAGCAGTGGGTGACAGTTGGAACTTTGCTTATGGGCCAGCTCTGGTACTGTATGTGGTGGATGACTCTAATACGTTCCTATTGTTACTAGGGCAGTGTAGGTCTGAATGTGGGGGACTAGTACTGGGTGAGAATTGGCAGCTTGCTTGTTGGCCAGCCCTAGCTTAAGGTATTTAGCCCAAATAAGTTACTGTCGTTGCTTGGTCACTTTTTGGATTTGCTAAGAAATGCTTGCCATATTTTGTGCACATTAAAGCCTGGGCCACACATACTTCAGATCTTGTCAGTTGGACTTAGAATTTAGAACTATGGAACCACAAAAACAGGCATAGGCCCACAGAAGTGATTGAATCGGAGATTCATGACTGTAAGAGTCTGTTAGTGTGGCCAGTGCAACGTAAGTAGAACTAGACCTTGGCAGTAGATGAAATAATAGTCCACCAAACCTTGTCTAATATTGTAGTAGCTAATGTAGACCATAGTAGAATGTCCCAATATGATTTATAGCACACATGTATGCATTATAATGTATGGATAAACACTTGAAATGCAACCAAATAGAAGAAATATTACGAGTTCCTCTGCCAGTAGGCACTCACCCATGGGATACAAGCTCGGACTGACTTGAACCTCAAGTGGCGGGACCTGACCCCACAATTTGACACCAGAAAATATGATTATTCTAAACTTGGATTAAATGTGCTCAAAATTACAAAGGGATTACAACCATGTGAATTATCAGAATATATGTAAAAAACATAAAAACAGCATATTAAAATGTGTGAAATTACACTGTGGGTCGACACAAAGTGAATAGACTTAATGTAAACAGTGCATTCACACTGCACAACGTAAGAAAAAAAAAGACAAAACCTGAATTACACTGACAAAATCTAGTTTTCAATCATGAATGTAAGTGTTCTATTCTCAGATTTTGTGTGGGACCTCCCCAGTTTAAGTGATCCCAGCATTCTAAGTTCTAATGCAAATTGACAAGATCTGAGCCAATCAACTTGAGATCAGTCTAGATTTGATCAGATAGATCTGTGTCCTAGACCCACTATTGTCAAAGTAGGGTACGCGTACCCCTGGGGGTACGTGGATCGATCTAGGGGGTACGCGAAATAAATCTGTGATTTACCTTCCCAAACAGTCCTGTTGAATAGCCGACTGCAGTCTCAGTACCAAAAATAAATGCATGCAGCCTATCCAACAGAATAATATTATCACAATGTCTAATATGTAAGGGATAATGTTCATAGAATATCAATTAGGCTACACAATAACAGACAGGGGGTACATGACTGTTAAAAGTTTGGGAACCACTGTCCTAGACTAAGACAGTAACAAATTACTGGACTGATACTTATTTATTTGTGCACAAATTGGATCACAAACAAACTGGTAATGCTTGACACACCCTCCATTTATAGGAGACACCCAATTAGACTCAGGTGTGGCCAATTAAGACACAACACACACCTGATGCCCCTCCACTCATTAAGCTATGGACTCAGTGTTATTTGGTAGGAGGCCGAAGGCTAGGCTGCTTATGCAGCTGTTTAGCTTAAATTGTAGTTAAGTTAAATATATACACAGCACAACCAGGATTTGAGTCTTTGTATTTTGTGTGGTCAGTGTGTTGTGTCTCTGTATTGTATACTTCCTAAGTGCTCAAACTGTTAGCTTTCTCTTAAAGTATAAGTTTGTGATTTTCTTATGTTATAATCAGATGGATCCTTATTTGGAAAGTAGTTTTTGGGCCAGGAGAATCTTATGCTGCATTCATGACATGTTGGAACTAGGAAACTCTTTGTAGAAACTCTTATGTCCAACTTAGAAACTCATAGAAAGATGATACCAGAGTTTCCCACTTGGAGAGTATCAGAACCAACCAAACGTGAGTTTGTGCTACATTGTTGTTACTCAGACATAACAGAAGCATACAAAAAATTATTAAGTCAGAATTCTGGCACGCCATTGCGGGCCACATGCGTTTTCTTTATATAAACTATTATAAATTAGTAACCAAAAAGCCTCTTAAGGCCACACTTTCTAGTAGGCATTGTTACAATTAAAACCACAATGCATTGTATCCAAATAAATAAACAGAATAGCCTAGACACTTTTCAAGACACACACTTAGCCTACAAATAATCATTGTCACAATTAAACCGGCAGTGTATCCAAATAGATATACAACAAAACATAGCCTACTTGTTCAGGCCAAACACGATGCAGTCTGCATTATTACTTGTCTCACTAGCTAAGTCAAACGAGATTACTAACCCTAACCCTAACCCTACAATGTGTCCAACCTCTAGTCAAAATATGCTATCGGTTTGGTGATTTTTCTAATAGAGTACTATAGGTACTATCTCGCATAGTACAGTATCTAGTAAGTATAGCATCCTATAGTATGTCTCCTCTATTGAAATCCTATTGGACAATTTTTTTCCGATTGGAAATCCAAAATAATCCTATTGGATCCTATAGGAGACTATGAATCCTATTTGATTTTTTTGTGTCACCTCTATCAGAATCCTGTTGGGGTTTTTTAAAAGGCCATAGTCTGGCCTTTTAATGGCAAAGATAAGGCTCACGAATGGCAGCCAGAGCTGGCCCACTTCTGGCCCGGGGAACAAAGTTGTACCTGGGCCACATCCAGATGCCAGTAGAAAACAGATGTGGGCCAGATCTGGGCCATCATTACTCTACTGACTGGGATGGCTCTGAGGCCCATGGCCTCTATAACCCCACTCCCTCTACATCCCTAGCTGTCTCCATAGTGGGCCACCAGTGGTGGGAACATGAACTTGGAGACGTTGGTGGAGAGGATGACACAAAGGCCTTGTTCTCAGAGAAACACCCTTCCTGGTTTACCTTCCGCCACCTCCCCAGGGACTGTCTGTCTGCATGATCTACCAGACAGAACAGCCTAAACAACGCCCCTGTTTGTGTTTGTTTGTTTGTCTCTGTGTGTTTATGTCACCAAGCAGACAACAGTCAGTAGATCCGTTCAGGAGTTCAGGCCAAGGCTCACCCATGTCAATTTGGTTTGTCCCATTCATACTTATGTGTGACCCTCCATGCCAAATGTGGACAACAGAAAGACGACTGAAACCATTTTTGTTAGCACATCTGTGGAGTCCTATGGTGAATTTCCAACTTGACAGACTTGAGTGGACCATCCATGTTATTGAATGTTGTCGTTTTTAAGAGAGTGGTAGTTTCTATGGTGAAGTGGTGTAGATTACAGTTATCTTCACTTCACTTCGAGGATTTCATTGTTTCCAGCTAAATCATTTTCACAGTATAATAACTTTTATAGCTCTGCACTGTGTGTGTGCATGTATGTGTGTAAGGGACTTCTAGCTTTACCATAGCAGTGTAACCGGTGTGGTTGATTTAAACAGTTTAAGCAGAGGTAAACTCTCTGACCCATGTAAAATTGTGAGATTCATACTGCCATCTGTTGGAGAGAGGGAATGGTTGATGTTAGAGGCTGTTGATATATCATATTAATCTAAAAAATACAATCTTCATAATGTTCATAGCAAAAAGAGCAAGAAATAGAGACATTACACAATAACGAGTATGGCAACAATGACATAAAAAACAAATAATGGGCAGAATTTCTTGGGCACTCTTGACATATAATGGAGACCTATTATTAGGTGATGATCATATTTATGAGTAGAACACAGGCTTCAAACAAACAAGGGTGTTATATATACTGTGGTCTTGGCTGGGCGAACAGATAGCTCCTCTTGAATAGATACCAGATGAATGAAACCACAATATACCCCCTCTCACTCTCTCTTTCTCTCTGACAGCCACTGGAGCAGGATTCAAGAAAAAGAGCTGGCTGCCAGAGAGAAAAACTACTCCAGGAATGTCTTGGCAGCATCTATGACTAGTGAACGCTATTCAAAAAAACAAGATTCTCGTCATTGAACTTCAGTAGCTCTCCATCTCACTCGACAATGGGTAGCGGGAATAGAGGGAGGCTAGGCTAAAAAGAAGAGCTAAAAAAGAGTCACGTCGCATTCTGTGCCCATCGTGATAGTGTATGTGTGTCACTTTTCCCACTGTTGACCCCTGCAGTTTGGGGCCAGGCAGCCCCACAACCCTTGTAAGCCCTGGTGCCCTCTCTCTCTGTGGGCCTTGTGTCTCTGTGACTCTAAACCCAAGGGCCTGTCAGTGGAGCTTCCTGTTCCCCTGCACGTTGAACAACAACACGGGGTCAGGTCAGGTGAGCCTGGCCGAGGGGGCCTCTCTCTCTTTCTCTCTCTGCCCAGGCCTCCGCTCCCCTAGTGCACTAGCTGCCTGCTCATTGTGTGCCGTTTCCCCCTCTCCCTCCACCTCTCCTCCCCTCCTGGAGCGGCAGTACACAGAGATACATGCGTTCCAGGATTTTTCTCTCACACACAATGGACAATGTACAGCAGCATTCACCCTCCTCCTCCTCCTCCTCCTCCTCCTCTTTTCTCCATCCATCCACCCTCCCCTCCTCTGATGACTGTGCAGCTCGTTATTCAGCTTGTGCTCCACTGAACAAGCTTACATCACACACACACACACACACACACACACACACACAGACACACACACACACACACACACACACACACACACACACACACACACACACACACACAGGCCCCTGCTTTGTGTGTGTGTGTGTGTGGGGGGGGGGTATGTCTATGTGTGTGCGCACACAGGTGTGTGTGTGTGTGGTGTGTGTGTGTGTGTGTGTGTGTGTGTGTGTGTGTGTGTGTGTGTGTGTGTGTGTGTGTGTGTGTGTATATGAATAACAAGCTGCACAGTGGTCATCAGAGGGGAGGGTGGGTGGATGAAGAGGAGAGAGAGAAGAGGAGGAGGGCGGTGAATGGTCTCATGGCATGTTTGTACATGTTCAAAGGGAGAGAGATGCCGGTTGCAGCCTCCTATAGTCCGCGGCGGATAAAAGCATGAACATTGTTACAGTTACTCCTGAGAAGATATACTGTAAAAACATTGTAGAAGGGGTGTCCAATTTTATCCGAACGTGAAGTAAAATGAATTTGAATGAAAATGAAATGAATATAATTCTAAATGGCCGCCCGAATATATTTCTTCTAATTATCCTGAGTGCTACTGTATTCAAACTACTTGATAAGTATCATAAAATAATATGAAAATATGTCAAATAACATCTAATATGTTCTTTAGTTCTAATTTGTTGGGAATAAGAGACTTAGGGCCCAGGTTCACAAGAAGCACAATTGCATAATGCAGTGCATTGTAATCCAGCATCCTGGCAGGTGCATGGACAATCATTTTTTGAACAGTGAATATAGATATCATAGTCGTACTTACTGGTTTGTTCTCTAGACTTGCAGAAGAATATCCAACCATGGACAAAGGGTTTCTTTTGGTATGGGAAAGAACTATCATTATCTGTGTCAATAGGGTTAGGGTTAGGGTTAGGCTTTACTAAGATTCTACTCATTCACAGGTTGTGATACCACATCACAATTTCATGGTAAAGGCAGAAAGACTGCTTGGGCAGCATAGAGTCCCCACAAAGTCCCCACCCGTGCCATTCTCTTTTCTTCTTGCTAAAATGACGGAGCTGCCATTGTACACTAATTGCCTACTTAACAATTATTTTCTGTGCACTTTTTTCAAACTTCCATTCAAGTTTTCCATTCAAGTTTTCTGACTTTCCAACAAACAAGCAGCATTTGAAATATTGTCAGACAAGGTACACAACAAAGAGTATAAATCACAAATGATTAGTCTGTGCTGTCAAAGGGCTCTCTCACAGCTCTCTAACTGGTGCTCTAGTGAAGGCAGAAAGACACTGCTGCCATATTCACCAAATGTGGAAACTTGGTGGGTAGGCAATTAGTGTGCAGCGGCAGCTCCCTTAATGATGTTAGCATGTAAAGATGACGGCACAGATGGGTAGTCTACAGTTACCAATCCAAGCAGATGTGACTTTTGAGAGGGCAAATTGAAATTAACATTATTTGAAAGGGACGGAGGAAAATGCTCGACAGGAATTCTCGAAATACGGAGTCCTCCTAAAAACACGAAAACAAGTTCTTAGGAATGCCACTTGACCAAGCCAAAGAAAAAATGTATGAGCTGATAAAAGGTACAGGGGGAGCCATCGGTATAACAGAGAATCCCATTCCTGATGATTGTGCTGGACAAGTTCGCCTCTTTTTGGAATGTTGCTTGTTGGGATGAACTCTGCTCATGCTGCTGGCTCCGCTCCATGTAGTCCCTATTCATGCAAACACTGGGATTCAAAATCAACCAGTAGTCTGGCCTGCTCTGGTCCTGCTACCATCCATCTCTGGAAAGCAATGGGATTCTCTGTTAGACCGATGGCTACCCCTGTACCTTTTATAAGGTCATTATTTTATTCATGGGCTTGGTCAATTGGCGTGCATGAGAACTTGTTGTGTTTTTGAGAGGACCCAGTAGTCAGAAAACAGCTGTCTTATGTGTGCTGGTAGAGCTTTCATGTCATGGATGTGAATTGGAATCCATCTTGCGTAGTTCGTTCTGCCCAGTGCAAAAAAGGGTGCCAAAATGCTTCTAATGTTTCAACATAAAGCTCAAAATCTCTAGTACTATGTGCACGTAATCTATTCAATCAATCTCTTCAGTAGGTCACTTGTAATGGTATATTATTGAATATTGGTACACTAATGACATGCGCTAAATGTGACCTCACATTGCCAACGTCATTTTGGTTTTTAGATCTAAAAACATTGACTTAATTAGGTTGAATTTTTGGGCATCCCTTATTAAATTGATGTACTGTATACAACATGTAGAACATTTGTACCACATTTGGCACTTTTATCTGCCTTTTACATACCTTGTGTAAGGTAATTCATGCAGTAGTTAGCAACGGGTGGTTTACAAGTACATTTCTGGTGTTTTAAATCTATTATTTCCACATAACCTGTCACTTGTGATGAGTTATGGTATATTATTAAATATTGGTACACTACTAATAAATGAACAAGAAAACAATTACTTAGTGAACTAATTAGCTTATGTGCTGTGCCGGCGGCCATTTGGGCTTTTATGTCCAAAGAATTGACTTAATGAGTCTGAATCTTTGGACAACCCTTTTAAAGTGGATTTATACATCTGCTGCGTAAAAATTTAATATATTTTGTTATGCTAAGGAACCGTATTACTAGGGTCAGGCCATAGGATGAGATGAATAATGAAGAGAAGCCTCAGATGACCTATGGGATCCACTGTGACTGTGTGTGTATTTGTGTGTGTGTGTGTGTGTGTGTGTGTGTGTGCACCAATCCCAGAACCTCAGACATCTGCATTCTCCCTGTTTTATGATGTCCGCTCCTCTCTCTGGGAGCGTGGGACAGAAAGGCCAAAGAGAGGGAGGGAGGGAGGGAGGGAGGGAGGGATGGAGAAAACAGTCAGATTCACTTCAAAGCAGGCCCCGGTCCGATGGCATTCGGAACGTTTGTTTTTTATCCTGCATTCTGTATGTTGACTCTCGTCTCCTCGCTCTTTCATATTTGTGAGGGAGATTTGTTTGTTTTGAGGCTTATTCTGAAACGTCATCATGACAAAGGAATGTGATACTCATATCTCACTGCTTGTGTGTATGTTTGTAGTCTGTGAGAGTGTGTGTGTCATTATCAAAGGCTGCTGAGGGTGTGGTGTTAGGGTTGTACTGTATGTATTGCTACCTTGGTTTAGTAACACGTTATTTGGATAGCTTTGTAGTTATGTTCAACTATCAACAACATTTCAACTAACTGTCCACTAATTCTAATCCTAGCACTAGCCTTAATCCTTATCCTAATCCTAACCTTTACCTAGCCTTACCTTAACCATTACCCTAACCACTTCTCTAACCCTAAAGCTAACCCTAACCGTAACCCTAGCAAGCTGTTGCATATCAACAGTTGATAGTTTGTTGATAGTTTGAGCAACTGTAGATTATCTATAGGGGACTATCCAAATAAAGTGTGACCCAATGAGAGTATGGCTTGTGATTGTGTGTTTCATATAGTGGTATAATTCTGGGTAAAGTGTGTGTGTGTGTGTGTGTGTGTGTGTGTTTGTGTGTGTGTGTGTGTGTGCTTGTGTGCGTGCGTGTGTGTGTGTTGAAGTGTTTCAGAGGAGCACTTGGGTCGAGGCTAGTGTGTTGATTGAAGCCCTACATCTAAGTCCAGGAGAGAGCAGGAGAGCGAGAGAGACAGGATTGTAAACAAATGTGTCGGCGTGGCTCAAATTCACCACCAACCAACCAACGTACCAACCTAACCGAGCTGCCAACTGGAAGCACACAGTGCAAAGCTCAGATTCACAGAGCGCAGGCCCCTGCCAACATGAATGGATTCAGTTTAACATTGGCAGATACAATATGTTCTTTGTATTTGTAAAAAAGGAGAAAAGAGGGGAGGGGTGGGTGGTGGAGGAGGGGTGGAGCAGAGGGATTTGGTGGAGGGGTGGGGGGTATGTTTAAAAGAACAGGAAACCAAGCGAGAGCACCTGACGCACATGATAAGTATCAAGGCCTTTGCCACGTGCCATTAAACTGCAGCCAAAGCCTTTCCAGAGGGGAGGTAGGGAGGGGTGGGTGTGCGGGGTGGCCCGAGCTCTCAAGCTAATCTCCTTCTCAGAGTGGGTGTGCGCTCAAAGCTGCTTTTGTTTCAGAGCTACTTTCACAAGGAGGTACAATCTCATACGTAACCCCCCCCCCCCCCCCCCCACACACACACACACTTCCACCTCCCCTCCCCTCCTCCTTTACCACTCTGTTGTTGGGCAGCGCCCTTTTTTCTCCTAGTCCCCCTGTAGAAGGGAAAGGGCAACGAGTGAGTGAACGAATGGACAAGACGGGGGCGTTTTTATTTGATTTACTGATCATTCTGTTTGGACGTGACTGAGGAGCTGTGAGAGGGAATGTGTGTGGGAACACTGATGCTCTTTCATATCTGTCGCCCCCCCCCCCCCCCCCCCCCCACCCCCCCTCAAAAAAACGGAAAAAAAACACCACATAAATTCAGACACTGAGAGGACTTGGGTGAGGTTGAGGCTTTGAAGTCGTGGCCCAAATTATTTGCGTTTTTCACGTTGAAAGATGTGAGAGACGGTGAAATGTTACTCAAAACCAAATTAATGTGGGGGATAAACAACCTTGAAGAACCTCGTATAGAGAGTTGAATTGCGGGATGTCGTCCGACCGATGAGTTTGCTGTCAGACCGATACGGGTGTAGGGAATGTTGTTGTTCAACTTTCATCAATATATGTTGACTTGTCACACTGAATGACAGCGTTTGTAAGTGGATAAATGACAATATAATGGAATGTACCAATATTTTTACGAACTTCCATTTAGAAGTAATGGAGCATACAGCAGAAAATAACCCACTACTTTATTAGCCATACACAGGCCCAGTTATTCCCCTATTTAGTGTTTCCATCAACCTGTCACCACACATGGGTATGCCACTCCAGTTGCGCTATCATAAAACGTATCATAATCGTTTTTATTTCGGACAGCTTGCCTGTAAAGCTGTGTCAATACTGAATAAAACTCAGGACCTGGGAGAGGGTCCTGTAAAATATTCAGCCAGTTGTCTTTTTGAACATTTGTCCTTGGCGACAGCTGTGAGTCCTCCTCTCTTTACTGGTCCCCAGTGTGGTGGCCCGGGGCACAGTGGCAGAACATACACTCACACACGCACGCATGCATGCACACGTATGCATGCACGCATGCACGCACGCACACACACACACAGTCTCTGTCTCTCTCTCTCTCTCTCTCTCTCTCTCTCTCCCACTGGGCTGTCCCTCCAGGAGAACAAGGTTTCTCCTTGGAGCTTGCCCTGTATTATATCACTGGACACCACATTCAAAGTATGTTCAGATAATAAACTAAATGTCTCATTTATCAAACTGACAAAAATCACCTTAAGGACAAATACTAGTGATGGATTTCTGATAGTCAGATGAGTATTATGCTTCAGAAATCCATCACTAGTATTTCTCCTTACAGTTAAAAGGGCACTTTTAACCATCATGAGCCTCTTCCAGGAAGTAAATATTAGCTTTCTATTAGGATATCTATGAGTGCAAATTTGACCACCTTCAATAAGCAGCTCATGCTAGCAGGCCCTCTGACATCCTTTCGTCAGCAACATGCCAATGACTCAGGGGACAAACCCTCACCGTCAACTGTGTGATGCCTGGCCTGGCCTCTGGCAACCTGTTGCTGTGTCTGTGCTCCCCCCTCTGGCCTTGTTGGCAGCTGACTGCTAAACCACACTAAACCAGGCAACCACCACACACTCCAACACAGGGAGGGGATCAGACCTACACCGGCCCTGGCCTTGCCGTCAGCTGACTGCCACAAGTGTGGTGATATCATTGTGACAGGACAGGGACACATGGGGCAGGGCTGTGGCTGGGGTTGGGGTCGAGGCGTCACCCCTGGGCTTTAGGCTCTAACCCCTCCACCCCCTGTGTGTGGCGAACAAACAGGAGAGTCTTTATAGACGACGGGTAGCCACTATGCCAGCTGCTCCCACACATGAGTTGCCAACCAATTGTGGCAGCCGTGTGGCTGGTGACTGGAGAGGTGGCATGTTTTTACCCACTGGGTGTCTGTCATCTACAGGGGCAATTGTCTGAAGTTCAGCTCAGGAGTCCACCATGATGTTGTTGTGAATGATATAGTATCGCTTTGCTACAGGTTGAAAGAATGAATCATTAAATGCTATCAGTTTAGCAACATCAGTAATTAAATGAAGGGCTCTGTTCAACAAGTAAAAATGCATTATACCTGTTAGCTTTAAATAAAGTGTTACCTAATTTTCTCAGGGAAATGTCTTTTTCCTGGTTTAGGCCAGAAGTCGAACCAGGTAACTGAAGCCAATTACGAGCCAGTGCTGTGGGATGTAAACAGAGTCAGAGCCAGTTGTTTGGGTACGGTGGAGGAATGAGAGACGACCATGGTCGTTCCAGACAGAGTGGGACAGGGTCTGGGTCTTGGACAGAGGGCGTGTGCCCTTCAGCTGTCTCCCCCTCGTCTTGCAGCCACTCCGATGTGCCCAGACGGTGGCCGGTGCCCGGTGCCAAGGCCGGCCCGGCATGCCAGCTGATCCGTCGCCACTGGAGACCGCATGCCCCCGTAAGCAGCATTAAATCAGACAGAGCCATTTTTTAAGCTACATGGCATGCAAGGCACAGCTGGGCCAGAGAGAGAGAGGACGCCCCAGCCCAGTCACCCCTTCATCTGTTTCCAAATATAGGCCCCTGACTGACGCTCTGTTTTTGTTATTGTGGCTTTTTTTTCCATTGAAGACGCAGACATGAATAAAGGTTTACGTCTGGAGCATCGACTTTGTCGTTTTTTTGTCCTTCTGATGGTGATGTTTTGGAGGCAGATTGTGTGGGGGGATGATTATGTAGACTGGAGATGTCTGGTTGGCTGGTGTGACAGTGTTTAAAGACATTTGATTGGTCAGTGTGACAGCGAATAGAGACATCTGATTGGTCAGAAATGTCTGGGGACCGGGGACAGGGGAGGAATGCAGTAGGTCTTGACAGACTAGTGACTACAAGTCGACTCATTAATGCAAAAACCACACAAAAAAAAAGCTGAATAAAAAAACTGAGGAATTCGGTACACAACCCTAATAAGCCTGTGAGGCGTAATTTGGAAACGACTATCCCCATTTACTAGGGGATTTTGGATTTCACATTATCCCAGACCTGATTTCACAATAATTCTGTCACCTCTATCACAACCCCTACATTCTTCCCGAAAGACCAACAAATGCCATACCAGTAAAGTGCAGACAAAACAAGACATGTAAGTGATAAGGCGAAATGAAACTATTGCAGTCATTTGGCCACAGTGGCCACTAACATTCTGTATAAACTCTGCCTCAGAGCCTACCAGAATATAATCACCATCATAATATTCAATCTGCTTTTTTTTTCTCCTTTGTTTCTATGAAAGTGACTAGTGTGTTTGGCATCCCAGGTATTCCTCTAATCACTCTGGGCTGTTTTTGTTGTCCGGTTCACCTTGTTTGCACCCCTAGCATTCCCTAGATACTAATCATCCGATTTTTCAGACACAAACAGGTAGGTATTTAATCAGAGAATCAGGAACTAGTTCTATCTCATATACTTATATCTACAGGAGAGAGAGAGAGAGAGAGAGAGAGAGAGAGAGAGAGAGAGAGAGAGAGAGGGAGAGAGAGAGAGGGAGAGGGAGAGGGAGAGGGAGAGGGAGAGGGAGAGAGACAGAGAGAGAGAGGGAGAGGGAGAGGGAGAGAGAGAGAGAGAGAGAGAGAGAGAGAGAGAGAGAGAGAGAGAGAGAGAGAGAGAGAGAGAGATGCACAGCTGCTTGGGGAACAATCGCCTTCACAGTACCTACTCACTCGACAGGCCGTCATTTGAGAAGGCCAATTGCCTCTTGTCAGCATGGTAAAAGTGAGGAGAAAAAAAATGTGTGCAAAAATAGAGCCTCAGTCACTGAGCTGCTGTTCTGAATGACCAATACTGTACTCATAAGCATACACTTCACACCACTACCAACAACGCACCGTTAATTTCAATAGGCCATGAATTCATAACGCTACTGATGTATTAAACTTGCTGTTTTTTTTTTAATAGTTTATAAAGCATGAGAAGAGAATTCAGCTTTGTATTTGGAAGCACAGGCTCTGTGTGATACTGGGTTTTACAGGGCACTGGCTGTAGTAACTAGCGTGCACACACACACGCACGCACGCATGCAGGCACAGGCACACGCACACGCACACGCACACGCACATGTATACACACAGCTCTTCCACCTGTTCCTTCCCCCACAGCGGTGTAGGACCCTCAGCTGTCAGACTGGGGGGACAGATAGGGGAAGAGGGGGCGAGAGAGCCTACCAACTGGGGTTGGTATTTTTAGCCTTGTAGTAAACAGTAAGTGCCCATCAAACACAGACCCAGCCTCTCTCCCCGCGTCCCCCCTGCCTGCCCCCCTGTCCCTGTCCCCCCCCCCATCCCCCCCCGTCCCCCCCGTCCCCCTGAAAGGAAGCAGTCAGGAGAGATCACAGTCCTCATTTAGGCATCCTGTTGATTTAGAGGGGGGGAAACAGGCCCACTCAGGAAATTACTGCAGGTAGCTCTTTTCAAGTCCCCCCCCCCCCCCCACCCCCAGGGCTGAATTAGACCTTTCTATTTTTAACATTACGTTGGCACACTGTGGCACTGTCTCTCCGTAAAGAGAGGTTCTTCTCTGATGGCTAGGTTACTTTAGGGCACACTGAAATATATGGAGTGTGGCATAAAATCAACCACCTGAGCCATTTTAGTGGGTTTCTGGACTGATAATTATGAAAAATGAAATAAGTAGGAAGCTAAACATCCTTGTATCATGAGCGGTAACCATTTCTTTAACCTTGGATATATGGAGCAAGTGAGACATGACTAATTCAGGCACATGGAAAAAAAAACATTGCACAATTTTCGCTTTACAACGCAGCACATACACAGAACAGCCACCCATGTTGGGCAACAGCAGCTAAACTCGACCCTGCAAGTGCAGCCCAGATTGTGGTCAGTAGTCTTGGGGGAATCAGAACTATGTCACATCACGCCACTCTATGTTACCTCACTTCACCCGGAGGCCTCTGACTATGATTCAGAGAAAGTTAACAGAGCAGGACTGATGTATTCTAACCTTTATCTTTATAAGATCAAATAGTATTTATTATGGCCTATTTATTTCTGTGCCACCGGCACCATTGGCCACCCTGTTGTAATCATTACATGAACTTTATAGCAACGTTGGAAGGTGGGTACATTGCAAAACACTGTAATGTTCATATCTGCATACTGTGTGCAGTTTTACATACAGATGAGATTGTGAAAGACTCTTGGCCAAACATTGCTATTATTTACATAAAAAGGAGGCCCAGAAATCTGAATAGAATAAAGGAGGCTTGAATGTGTGTGTGTATGTGTGTGTGTGTGTGTGTGTGTGCGTGTCTGTGTGTACAAGGTCTGAATACAACCTAGCCTTATTTGGTTGACAATGCAAGTGGCTATATTCATTGCATAATATCCTTTTTCTTGCATATGCCTGAGTAGGCTAGTGACGTTTTGTCACTTCCAGGCATGAGTAAGCAGGCTGGATTTCCACAATCAGTCGGGCTGACTTCCTCAGAACAGGTCAGATCTAGGAGGTGACTCACTAATAATAATCCTCTCTGCCCCCTTGTGTGTGTATGTGTGTGTGTGTGTGTGTGTGTGTGTGTGTGTGTGTGTGTGTGTGTGTGTGTGTGTGTCTGGGCGTGTCTCCATTTAAGTGTGTGTATAGATGTTTGTGTCGGTGTCTGGACACACCCAGCCCAAAGCACCCAGAAACACACATTTGCGTAGACACACACACACACACACACACACACACACACACACACACACACACACACACACACACACACACACACACACACACACACACACACACACACACACACACACACACACGAACATACACAAGCCGCTGTCTGGTGACACTCTCCTAATGGCTTGGAGGGTTTATTGTGAAAACACAGAGCTGCATGCTTTGATGATCAAGGGGTGAGGGGCTCACATCCGGTCCCCTCACATCCAAAGACGCTCCAACACCATAGTAAACCACTGTTACCTCAACAAACCTAAAATACCTGGACCACCAAACCCCAAACATCAATAAGCTTGTGTTACAGTACCTGCCAGCTGTGTACCTGAGCATTCACATCCAAAACTACACCAGTGCTGTTCTATTACCAGCACCAGTTCTATTACCAGTACCAGTTCCAGTATCACTACCTGACTATGAAAACTCTAACCCACACTGAACCTACAGTATAATACCTATAACATCATACAATATCTGTATCATAATATTGAAAACTATGAGATAAACCACTGAAGAATAGATGAGGGGTCAAACATAAGACATACATTTACTCCCAATAATTACTTCTAACAGTTATGGACATGATGAAGCGAACTCAACACAAGTGGTCACATGACCAACTAACACAAGTTAACGTTATATCTGACTTTGATATTTTATGGTTAATAATGACTGATAATGATTTGCTCATCCCTGTGTGACAGACACTCGATCATATTGGATCCTAGATTTCATTAAGAATACCCAATATGTTATGACCATGCTTTTCAGTTAGAAGAAATTGTGAGGAGTTTGCACATGGTCCAATACCTCATGTGATGTCGAGTCTACGTGTTGCTAATTATGCATGTGAACATTAGACATTAATGGTGAACTCTGTGATAACCTGGTCACAATTATGCTGTGCTGTTTTAACAGAACCTTTATCGAGCGCACAACATCACATTAATGCACATAGGAGGAATGAGAAAAGAGTATCAACAAAATAACCAATTTAACAGTTTCAAAGCAACACATGACTGTACATTTTAAACATACGTTAACGTGCATCAAGGACAACACGGGAGACCGGTGCCCATGGGGCTAACTCAGGAACTCCAAGAATGTCTCACTGTCCCTCTCTTTAAGTATCATTCCCAACAAAGGACAAGGTGATAGCCACACTACAATCGCAAAGGAATTGACAAATGGCGAGGATGAGATTTTTTCAGACACATTACAACGAAGGGTGCGATTTCTTCAGGATGTCCGCCAGGCTCATTCAACTGTAAATAGGTATACACATTTAAATCAAGGCTGGCACCACCAAAATCCATCTACAATATAGTGCACTATATCATATATATGACACATGCAGAACTCATCTGTTGTCCCAACGTTTGAACCGACCACTTCCTCTGTGAGTAGCTGAACAGTGAGTGTGCCTCAACTTAAGCCATTGATAAAAACTGACTGAGTCATAAGAACTGTGAAATGGCTTCCTCTTCTTTTCAGTGAGGGGTCCACTTCTCCTGCTCTCCCTCCATGGACAATAGCCAATGAGGCCCGACATGTGAAAACACAGGCCCCCCACTGGGTAATGTAGTTATAATGCTAATAAAGAGACAAACTGTCAGGGCCAATCATTTCACAGAGAGCTAATTGGTGGAGGAGCTCTGATGGGAAAGGATGTCCGATGTCCGTCTGCCTGTCTGTCTACCTCCTCTGGAATATTTATAGACATGGAAATGAGACTGTCAAAACAAGAAGTTACTAAACTAAAGACTGCCGTTTTTACTCTGCTCTGAAAAAAAAAAAAATACAAATCAAACAAAACAAAATGACAATACAGTAAACACAACAACCCGACAGTCACAGGGAGGCGACGCGCAAACAGAAACACCTCAGGAAGGCACACAGGATCTGCTTTTCCGGAGAAATCCAAATCCAAATAGAAAACAAGACAAAGCTGTTTGCTCGGCTGGCCTTTTGACCCTGTCTTTGTGATGACTGAGGAGTCGGAGAGTCAAACTCATCGTGGAAGTATCAAGTCAACGAGGCAGCATGAAGACAGCAGTAAGCCTGTCTGGGGTGTCGGCTAGGGAGGCTACAGACTGATAAGAAAGGCTTAGTGCTCAGGGAGTCATTATGCTCTTGTCTCCGATACTAGTGAGTTATTATCACACTTGAATCCAAAATCTAAAATAACAAATGGCAATTGTCCTACAGAGCCAGTTCTGTGGAGCTCTTGGACAACCTGAGAGATGTGTTATGAATCAGAGCTAGTGAACCCAAATGCAGAACACAGAGTCTGGACACAGGTATAAAATAATTGAGTATTTAATGAAGGAATAGGGGGAAGGGGAAGGCAGGGTAGACTGGGCACGCATGTAGGCAGGGCAGGCAGGTAATCAGACAGGCAGAGGTCGGGCAGGCAGACGGGTAGTCAGACAGGCAGGGGTCGGGCAGGCAGACAGTTAGTCAGATAGGCAGGGGTCGGGCAGGCAGACAGTTAGTCAGATAGGCAGGGGTCGGGCAGGCAGATGGGTAGTCAGACAGGCAGGGATCGATACACGGGTAGAAAGTTCTAGGGGAGGCAGATAATCCAACAGCGGTTAGGCAGAAGCACAGTCCAGAAAAACACTTGTAGATCCGAAACCAGGAATCAACAGACTAGAAATGCTGGGACGTAGGTAGAAAGTACAATGACGAACTGGCGGGGAATGAATGAAAAACCGAGCTGCAGGTGTGTAGATGATGACGTTACTATTAGTAGCCACGCCCACACCAAACACCCAGGCTGGGAAGAGGGAGAGAGACTGACACTGACTAGGTGGAAGTGGAGGGCGTGACAAGATGTGCTAACTTTATGTGCATTAAGAGGCCTGCGTATCACATTGAGCCCTTGTCCCCCTGGCCCATAAAGGTGGTGTTAAATCTGCTGTTCTGGCCTGTTGAAGTCAGACAGACAGACAGACAGACAGACAGACAGACACACAGACACACATACAAACAGAGCAGAGCAGAGCAACAGGAGCCAATAGCAAAGTGTGCTGGGTCCCCCTGGGGTCATCTTTCTCTCTCTCTCTCATATGTATTTATGTGAACTCCCCCCTACACCCCCACCCCTCTCTCTCTCTTCTCTAGCCCTCTGCCCTGGTGTGCTGTAGACAGCTTGGGAACCCATTAGTGACAGCTTAGGCTATGGCTGTTGGCTATTGAAACACCATACAGACTACAGACAGACAGACAGACAGACAGACAGACAGACAGACAGACAGACAGACAGACAGGTGGTGTTTCACTTTCACTCTGGGGCTGTAGCTATCAGAGACTGGCCTGACTGACTGATTGAGCTCCTCTGTCTCTGCACATCTGGAGTGAGCTGATGTGGGTAGGGAGGGAGGGAGGGAGGGAGGGAGGGAGGGACAGAGAGGGGGATTGGGGGTTGACATAAAGACTAAAATAGAGAGTGAGCAAGAGAGAGAGAGAGAGAGAGAAGGGAGAAAGGGAGAAGAAGAAAAAGAGAAGAGAAAGTGAGAAGCTGTTTCCAGCTGTATGACTGGTACTGAAGCGGAGAGTGCAGCAGCAGCAGCTGCAGTCTTGATGACAAATCATTTCCCAGATATGGCTTCATTTTCTAAAACGGCCAGGAAATTTCCACTTTGATTCATGCGTTGGACCTGATTACCTGTCTGCAAAAAATAGACCCGAACACAGGCTTAATTATAGTTATGATTGATCCTCAAGGACTGTACATCACTCACACACCCTTGGCAAAAAAAAACCACCCCACTTCTACACCCTTCAAACTCCGCCTCCAGCTGAGAAAAGAAGGAAAACTGAGCAAGAGTGGGAAAAAAATAAGAATAATAATAGCTGGAACTTAACACATATCTCAGATTCCTTATTCATATAAATAACATTTATGTGAGCCGAATTAAATAAATACAATAAAAGAGAAGTCCAGGCCCTTGAACTTTATTTGTTCTGGGCTGCCTAGCGGGCAGAGTGCCTCGGAGGGCGAGCCGAGCTGAGGAGCACAGGGCCTTTCTTCATCTATGTGTGTTGGAGAGCTCTTCACAGGCGGCTGCCTGGCCCTGCCACAACGTTCCACAGGGGAGGGAACCCTTTTCTCGCAGCTGTGCAAATCTTTCTCGGGAGCAGAGGTGTGTGTGGGGGGGGGGGGGGGGGGGGAGGTTTCAGAGCTGCACCACCCCTGGACCCCGGGCCCTGTGCACTTATACCCCAAGATCTCATCTCAGGGGCCAACAACACCAGCGCACCCCGTCCCACGCTAGTCCAAAACCAACAGCAGGGCCTCCATGCCTCCGGCGCTCTACGCTCCTGTGGCACGTGCCTCCAGATGCTGGAGCCTGACACCCAGGGTAGGGTTGCAGGGCGTAGGGAATGAACGTCAGTACCCTGGGCCCCCCGGTTCTCCACCACTCTCTCTCTCTCCACTCTCTCTCTCTCTCTCTCTCCTTTCCCCCCTCTTTCTCTACTCTCGGTCTACCTCCCTCTCCTCTCTCTTTCCCTCTCTCTCTCTCTCTCATATCAAAGGCTCCGGCATGGGGAGAAACAATATAGGACCTCTCCCTCATTGTTATTCTCTCGTTAGCAGCCAAGGGTAGGAGTGTGTGTGGGGTCAAACGTTCAGGATGTGCAGTTACACAAAGTTCAGCTGAGAATGAGAAAGAGAGAGGGAAGAAAGAAAGGGAAGAGAGGGAGGGAAGAAAGCATAGTATTGTGCTAAATTGTGGGCCGCTGTCTGTAAAGTAGGGAACCAGACTCTCTTTGCTAAACAATACAACTGCCCACCCCTAATTGTACTGCCTGTAGGTAGATCAATGTCAAGAAACACAAGGCATGGATAATATAGTATACAGACCACTGCCAAACTCTATCTATGGAATAGATTAGAAAACCATTTTGCTTGACTTGGGTTAGCATTGAGGCTAACATTGAGAACATAATGGTTCGTAGGGCTGATGTGAATACTGGCTAACATGACCCAAATAATGTGGCATGTACTGTTTTTCACACTGATAAAAGTAGGTCTCTGTTCTAGGTTAACGTTTTTGAGATTCTTTGTGAAACATTTGAAGGATGCTTTGAATGTGTACGGGAATGGGAACATCTATTTCAGTATCTCTGCACTGGGAATAAAACATCTCCCGTCATAACAATGGCATGTGCTCATCTAAGCTGATAAGATGCCGATTAGATGAGGTCAGTCAGAAATGTCTCTGAGTTTGTGTGTGTGTGGGTGTGTGTGTGTGTGTGTGTGTGTGTGAGAGAGAGAGAGAGAGAGAGAGAGAGAGAGAGAGAGAGAGAGAGAAAGAGAGAGAAAGAGTGTGTGAGAGAGGAAGAGACAGCAGGCTGTACTAAAAGTGTGGACGATTGAAGTTTGGTCACAAACTGGTCAGGCATTTGACGTCAGAACACCATTAATGTTTGGTGTGAGTTTCCTGGTGTATTGGTTTCCACAGTGTGGGGGGGTGGGGAAGAGGGAAGGGGTTCATTTCTCATTGTTTTTCAGAAATGGGAGAGAATCCTCCACTCACACACACATCATGTAAGAAGTCATCTGTGAGATGAATTTAAACAATTAGATCACTGATGAAAAGGCTGTGTTCATCAATTGAAACACTGTCTCTCTTTGCTATTCTTAAAATTCAATTTGTCAAAATCAATTTGTCAAAAAATTTAAAAAAAAGAAAAAAGAAAAAAAAAGCCATGCTCTTGCAACAAACCTGAAATCCCCTCTGTTTTGTCTTCCCTGACCTGTTTTCTCTCTCTCTCTCTCTTTTCTTTCTCTCCATCCCTCCCTCTCTCCGTCCCTCCTTCCCCGTGGACTTTAACAACGTCCCTCTTATTGTAAACCATTCATCTGTTTTATGCGGCACTGGGGCATAAATCACAAGCCCCGAGTGCCCTCCGGCATTCTTCCCTCCCCTGGCCAGTGAGCAGGAGATGAGGTGATTTCATATCACAGGGTGCTTTGTCTTCGCGTGCTGTGTCACTGACAGCTCCCGATGCTGTTAAGAGCTAACACCAACTCCAGCCCCACAGCTGGAGCCGAGGTAGCAAGGTAGGGAGAGGAAGGTGGTGGAGGGGGGAGAGAGGTAGGGGGGAGGGGAGAGGTGGAGGGGCACCGCAGTGCACAGCGGTGTCGTGGTATTTATCTATAGTGTGTTGCATTTACAAGTTACATTTTATCGTTACGAAGGTTTGTTTGACGACAGACCCTCTAGGCCTAAAAGGAAAATAAAGTATTTCAGAAAAATATCCCCTACCCCCCCAACTCAATGTGAACCTCTATATAACAATGTGAATCTCTTAGAAAAAAATTCTCTGATATAAAATAAACGACTCTACAAATGGTAACTATAGCATGCAGTAACAGCAACAGTATTAGACTTGCAAACATAAAAAAAGTGTCAGGGGAAAGAAACCTCACCTGGTTAGATCAGTGTTTCATAATGATGATGTGTTATGATGTGATGTCACAGAGGACACTATAAAGTTGCAGTATGGAGCGAGTGACATGACCAAGGGTGTGAGATGTTCTGGTCACACAGTCCAGTCACATGCAGGCAGCTGCCACCCTTCTACTCCACACAATAAAGTAATACTTCACCATCATGAGCACACACTTGGCACACACAAACAGCAGTGCTAATGCCCTGACACCCAATGCCAAGGGGGTGCCTGTCTGCCTTAACGCTGGCTCATCCATGCCCATTTACAACATGCCAACTCGACGGCTAATACACCGTGCCAAGAACGTACATTTCACAAGATTAAAAATCAATGCAATAATGGTGTCTATAATAATATTAGCATATATATTCATTTTAATATTAATATCATAGTAATCTATAATAATAACGCACCTTGTAACCTGTAGACAATCAACAAATAAAGTTTTGTTCAACAGGCACATTTCGTACACTAAATCAGATTTGGAAACATTACATTTGGTAACATTCTTTCAAATAGTGTTAAAATAATGAACAAAGGATAATGACCACTGTATATTGCGAAGTGAGGATTATGAATCATGGCATTCTTGTATTCTTTTCTCTTCCAGAGAATTAAGGGCAGAATACATTGGATCTGAATGTCTAACATGTGTTTGCTGCAGGGAGAACAACTTCATCAGATAATATGACAACAGCTAATGTGCCTCTAGTCACACACACACACACACACACACACACACACACACACACACACACACACTGTGTGTGTGTGTGTGTGTGTGTGTGTGTGAGACAGACCTGAGAATAATTAACCCATCAATGACCAAAGCAAAACCAGCCCCCTCAGGCAACAACATCAGTTTCTTTTCACACTGCACTTTTCAATCCCATGTCATGTCCATACATAATGAAGATATCACTGCATCCATGATGAGGTTTGGGAAACAGAATAAGTGTAAAGGGGGCATTGTTCTGTGCTAGCAGGTTGTGGGAAGGGAATAGCCGCAGGGGTTAGATGAGAAAGCGGTCCCCTTCTCTGCCCATTTTCATGCTTTCACTTCTCATTAAAGCCACAAAGACAACCATGAAGGCCTCTTGGAGCCGGGGCCTTGGGGTTTTGCAAGAGTAAACCACCATAATAAGCGCTTGGGCCCCCACAAACATACACAAGGGGGGGCCTTTTCTGCTTAGCGTGTAATAAGTCTTGGCGTGCTAGCTTTGTAATTGGCCCATAATTAAAAAGGAGCTAGCTAGCGTTGGCGGAGGAGCATCTTCTCAGCTTCAAACTGCCAGGGCTCCAGGAAGTAGTAAAGACTATCTGTGTGTGTCTCTCTGTCTCTGTTGGTTCCTTCCTGCATCTCTGTATTTGATGTGTGTGTGTATGCCATCTCCTTCCCTAGTTGTGTCTCTCTCTATCCCTCTGTCCCCCATCAACAGTATATGTGTGTGTGTGTGTGTGTGTCTGCCTCAGTCTGTAATTATTCAGCCGACAGTGTCTGCCACGGATGCTCCTTACATGTTTGTTGTTGTCTGTTTCCTTTGGGCCGCATCAACATTGCATCCCCTGCACTCCTCCCTCCCTCCCTCCCCTAGACCTCACCCACCTGTCATTAGATTATATATATCATATCATATCAAAGGGGAATTCACCAAACCTTTTCTTTCCAAGCCACCTCCTTGTTACTCTAGATATCAGATGTTCTTCACAAGGCAATCATGTTTAATTTATGTGAGAGACCTCCACAACTGTCTGTCTGACAGAGCATTCGCTTGGCATCAACTAACAGACACCTGCCCAAGCACTAAACACTGAGTTCTGCTGAACACGGAATGCTCAGCTATTGTTACCTGAGCGTCATTTGCCGTAACCTGAAGCAAGACAGCTGCCTTACTTCAGCATTGGGCTGAAAGGCTAAACCTATACAGATTGAGGGGGAGGGAGGGAGAGAGAGAGAGAGAGAGAGAGAGGGGGGGGTTAAAGCCAAGTTCATATATATATGCTGGATGTTTGAGTTTTTTGCTTTTGACTAATACACCAGTGATGGGAAAATGTTGGGGTTTGAGGTCAGAATTGGAAATATTGAGACATTGTCAATACAGTATAAGATTAGGCAAAAAGAACATTCTATCACTCATACAAATTCATTATTATGTTGATCAGACAGTTGCTCACAGAGGCGTTTAAGTACAGCTGAAAATCCTGTTTTCCCATAACTTCACACATCCATTCCACCTTCATTCTGTCCTCAAACATGAGAAAACACCAACCATATTTCTTAGAGCTCTCTCCCCAACACACACAAACACACACAGACAGACAGTGGGAGGACTCTGCCTCTGACCCCTGTCCCCTGCTCAGCTCCCAGGGGTCAACGGGGGGCAGTCTGTCTCCCGGGGGGTCAGCACCTGGATCATTGTACTGAGGGATGGGTGGGTGGGGAGGGCTGGGGAGGGGGGTCCGAGGGGGAGGGTCGAGAAATGAATCAGCCACTTAGTTCACCCGCCCGCCCCCTCACTTACAGACCCTTGCTTCAGCAGGAGCAATAGGTCAACTGCACTCTCACCCATTCTCTCTCTCACTCACACACTTAGTATCTTGCTCTTTTTTCCATCCCTTGCTCGCTACCTCCCCCCACCAACCTCTCTCAGTGAGGGGCGAGGTGAGCAAGGAGCTATTTCAGTGCTATGTGAGAAACCACAATCATAGCTAGGTGCTGTGTGTGTGTGTGTGTGTGTGTGTGTGTGTGTGTGTGTGTGTGTGTGTGTGTCATCACAGGCCTATAGCACACATGTCAGGTCACAGTACATTATTCCCCCTCCTACATCTGTCTCTAGTGTGAATAGAGGGTTTAGGTGAGTTAGGTGAGTGGTGTGTGGAGCTGGCTATGTATTTTAATGCCCGCATGAAAACAAAGGCACATTAAATTCTAGGGTGTATATAACTATTATTCCACTTCCCATAAGCATTTTGGCCCATATTCAAGTTAAAATAACAGAGAAAATGTTCCATCTCCTTGTTCCTCTTTAATGAAGAGGAGGTTTTTGCTTTCTGCTAAAAGACTAAAGACAGTCTGTGTAATAATTGCATGTCTGAGAAGAGAGGTGTAATTAGCTACTTTACAGTGAAGGTGTGGGTGTGACACCACACTGGTAGACAATCAAAGCTCTCTATAGAACTATCATATACTACAAAAAAATATTTTAAAAATCATCACGCAATTCAGTACTGCAGGTATAGCCTAAAGCATGTGAGGTAATATGGTAAAATATTAGTGTTTCATCTGAGTATTATAATGTAATTTGAGTGTTGTTAATCTGCTGAGTAGGTCATTACCATACATATTCAAATTATTATCACATTACATTATACATTATTCATATTAAGCATTTATTGAAAAACCTGCTGAGTCGTGCGATACAACTGTCATTTATCAAGGCATATTTCAATTCTCTCTCCAAGAAGTTTCCATTTGAAAACCAGAGCCCCATATACAAAGTATGTATAAAAGCATGAACAGTGAATAGGTTTGCTGTGTGTTGGTGCCCACAGCATATGTACCAGTCAGAGCTATCCCTTACCTCGTCATCCTATACAGTAGCAGCTAGTGCCAGAGGGAGGGTGAGATTTTACATTGTATGACACATGCCCCCATATCCTTCACAGCACCTCTGCCAAATGCCCACTGATGGAAAGTGGGCAAGGGCCCAATATGCCGAAATACTCACACACACACACACACACACACACACACACACACACACACACCATGTATGTACGCACACACACACACACACACACACTGGGTGTATTAAACAGACCAAAACACACACAAACACAAGCACGCATGCACACACACACACACACACACACACATGCAAGCGCACACACACTCATACACATGCATACACACATACACATACAGTACACACACGCACACCACACACACACACACACACCCCTAAGGGCACACAGGAGAGAGAACCTGCAAGTGAGAGCGCCTGGTATCGCTGACATATCTCTGTAATAGAATATGTCACTAGCTGGAAACATGGGCCTTGGGGCTGTTGACAGTTCCACAGCACTCGTGGCTGATGGCAGCGGGAGATAGCGCAGGGCATGTGGCGTGCAGTGTAGAAAAACAAAACCGCAAAAAGAGGGAAACACACACACGCACACGCACACGCACACACACACGCACACACACACACACACACACACACACACACACACACACACACACACACACACACAGGGAGAGAGAGAGAGAAAGGCAGAACAGCCCAGAGCACCAGGGGCATTCAATTCAGAGCGCTCAACCACACACACAGGAGTTAGATATCATTGTGTTGCTCTACGGCATCCAGTTTCCATTCTTGCCATTGCCTTATAGCAGAGAGAGAGAGAGAGAGAGAGAGAGAGAGAGAGAGAGAGAGAGAGAGTCTGATACTGGATCTGTCAGTGGAGTTTATCTGATACATCTGGCCCTGTCTGTGTCTATGTGTCTACCTGTCAGCCCCTGGTACTTGTCATGCATGGAGCCAGTCCATCACATTAGCCATTAATACATGTATGCGGCCCTGCCCTGCTCTGCCCTGCTCTGCTACCAACCACCAGTGTTTAGTGTTTATCAGGATAATGACCAGCATTTAGGCCCATTATGATGTGACCCTGCTGGACTTTCTCTGCACAGTGAAATGAGGGCGGAGGGCCAATGATGGACAGGAGGGTGGGAACCCGATCCGCCTGGCTGGCTGCTCCCAAGGCTGGGGCACGGGAGTGCTCTGGTGCTAGAGCAGCCGGACTACCCCCGCTGCTCCCACTAGACTAGATGAACGTGTGGTCTGGATTCAGTTTCTCCAACACACACACGCACGCACACACGCACACACGCACACACACACACACACACTCTCTCTCTCTCTTTCACTCACACACAGACACACAGACACACAGACACACAGACACACACACACACACACACACACACATACCCTCAGGACCATAATCTACTGATTGAGAGTGCCTAACAAGCATCTCTTTGTTTCTGTCCCACAAATTGCTAGAGGATGGTCACAGCAAAAACAACATGAAACAACACAACAGAGAAAGGGAAACTCAACAAAGCCACGTCCAATGTGAGCATTCATTAAAATAATTAGGGAGAGAGTGGATAATTAGAACCCAGGATAAAAAATGATGTGAGCATAAATCAAAACAAAGAAGAGAAAAGACAAGGGGTGGTGAGAGAAGGAGAAGAGCGGGAAGACGAGTCAGCAGAAAGCTGTACGATGGGAAATATGAGTCAGAGCGAACAACTCTGCTGTATACATAATGACTACCAAACAAGCAGTACACACACCCGCACACACACACACACTCTGCTCTATGTGACTACTCTGCTGTATACATAATGACTACCAAACAAGCAGTACACACACCCGCACACACACACACACACACACACACTCTGGTCTATGTGACTACTCTGCTGTATACATAATGACTACCAAACAAGCAGTACACACACACACACACACACACACCCACATGCACACACATACACACACACAGTATACAGTACACATACATCCACTTACTGCACACATGCACATGTACAAATACACCCTAATGTAAATTCACTCACCTACTAGAGACCCTGTGCCAATGTCAAGGTGTTGAGTGAGTGGAGGGAGGGAGGAAGGGAGGGAGGGAGGGAGGGAGGAAGGGAGGAAGGGGAGCTCCAGACAACACAGCCCGGCACACAACAGCAGCCTGGCCTCTCACTACGTCTTAAAGCCACAGAGAAACGTTTGCACGCACGCACGCACGCACGCACATACACAGGGAGGACATTTTGAAAATAGTGACTCTTAGTGATAGTGATCTCTTTTACTTTTTTCTTTTATTCAGCTTGATGAGATTCATCCCCAAAGTTTCTTCAGCAACTAAAGTTTGGGAATTTCTCCTGAAACTTCTCCAAATGCTACTTACAAAATAGCATTACTAGTTAATAAAACCAAGGATTTCAGAAGTTCTTTATAAAAGGCCTAGGGTAGGTACCCAGCCTGCACAACAATATGCCTGATACCAATCAACACGGAAATATTATGAAATTGTTTGTTTGAGAGAGACCCTTGAGCTATTCTGCAATGCCTCCACAACAATTCTTTGCTGTGCTTAATCATTAATTAGCCACCGAATGGTTAATGGCTCTTGATATTTGTGGACGTAAGCTTATCAGTGGTAACTGTAGCCTGTAGCATGCTCCAGTGCTCGTAGCGTGCCAGTCACACTCTGACACACACTCTGACACACACACACACACACACACACACACACACACACAATACCTGACCCAATACTGATACCATAAGGCCTCTCTCTAAGGCTAGAGTTTATAGCTTTATGGAGGAGGAACGAGCATTGTAACCAGCTGGCATGTTGACTTATTGATAGGCATTGGAACAATACTCCTATAAACTATAAGTGTCTATTTGGTGGTGTCCTTCCCTCTTCTTTCCTTGACAAAGTGTAAAAATTGAAACACTCACTGACTTTCCTTGGTCTTTGTTTTCCACTGGAATTGACTAGTTAAGCCAATTAGAAATACCAGACCTTGTTAGACAGGGCAAACAAAATGACACTGGTTCAAGGTTTTAATGAGGTAAGAAATTCAAGCAGTAGTTTGGGTGTTTTGTTGGGTGTTAGCAGCCCTGATGACTTGGGCGTTCTTTGGTGTCTTTTTTTGGCTTTGTGTGTTGGAAAGAGTAATTGTACCTTAAGTGTCCCCCTTTACGAGCAACATTAGCGTTTTCCATCAGTATGCAATTACTGGCTATTCATAAACGACACAGCTCTCCACTGAGAGTTAGTGAATGGAACAACAGAACAGACAACAACCGGCCGTTTCTGGGAATGAGAAGTGAACATGGGGCATCTATTGATATGTAAAAACCAAGGCTTGGTATGAAAAACATACCTGTGATACAATATATTAACAGGCATACACTGTCAACAATAGATCCGCTGACAATGCTAATATTATAAGCCTACACAGGGTTATTAGCTCAAGCAAACATTCTTTGAATGATTCCCAACAGAAAATTAGTTCCTTGGTAGAAGGAGGGTTTGGGATTGTTTGAAAGGCAGAGAAAATGCTGTCGGATTGACCAAGGTGTATTTTTGCAATTTATATAATACACACACGCACACGCACACACATTATTCCTCCAGGATCCAACCACTGCTGATAATGGGAGATTGCACCTATGAAAAAAAACGCCAATGATCTTCCCACATTCCCATATATATATATATATATATATATATATATATATATATATATATAAAATCTTTATCTAAACCCCAATTCGTAATAAAGACATTCCAAATAAAGGACACAAACAAAAAAATATTATATATTTTCATTGTTTATTTAACAAAAGTGGTTTATTTGACAAAAACTCAGATTCCATGTGTGCAAAAATATGTGAACCTCTTCAGTCAATAGCTTGTGGCACCTCCATTAGCAGTGATAACTAGGAGTAAACATCTCGTATAGCCAGTAATCAGTCTCTGACATCTGTTTTGAGGGATTTTTGCCCAGTCCTCCTTACAGAACTCAGCCAATTGAGTGAGGTTTGAGGGGTGTCTGGCATGAACTGCCCGCTTCAGGTCCTGCATCTCGATTGGATTTAGGTCAGA
This sequence comes from Argentina silus, assembly GCF_951799395.1. Taxonomy (NCBI): domain Eukaryota; kingdom Metazoa; phylum Chordata; class Actinopteri; order Argentiniformes; family Argentinidae; genus Argentina; species Argentina silus. Next base: position 21,725,020 of record NC_139657.1, on the reverse strand, counting down.
ACTTTGAGTTGGCCAATCCAAAACACAAATCTTCTTTCTCCTGAGCCATTCTTTGGTAGATTTGCTTGAATGCTTTGGGTCATTGTCTTTCAGCCCAGCTTTAGCTCCTTGACTGATACTTGACGTTCTGTTCAAGAAACTCCTGGTATACCTCAGAATTCATGGTTCCCTTAATGATGTGGAGTCGTCCAGGTCCAGAGGAGGAAAAGCAGCCCCAGATCTTGACATTCCCACCACCATGCTTGATAGTTGGGATAAGGTTCTTTTGGTGGTAGGCAGTGTTGGGTTTTTGGCAAACTTAGTGGTTTTGATTGTGACCAAAGAACGGACTTCCAGAAACCTTCAGGCTTGTCCAGGTGGTCTCTGGCAAAGTTAAGACAGGCAGTTTGGTTATTTTTTGACAGTAGAGGCTTCTTCCTAACAACCCTCCTATGAATACCATTTCGATTCAGTGTACTTCTTATTGCTGAAGCATGCAGTTACCTGAGATGCAGCAAGGGAGGTCTGCAAATTTCTAGATGTTATGTTTGGGTTGGCTTTTACCTGATTTATTATTTTTCTTGTGGCTCTTGGGGATATTTTGGAAGGGCATCCACATGATTTGCCTCACAGTGGACTGATGGAGCTCAAATCTGGTTGAGATGATTTAATAGCCTTCCCCAGACTGATGTGCTCTCACTACCCTCTTCCTGATGTCCTCTGAGATCTCCTTTCCTCTTGGCATGGTGTGTTTTGCATTCACCTGTATGGGTAACACAAAACTGACCAGGTTTCTTATCTCTATTTATCAGAATCCCACCCAAACTCTTTCCTAAAGATCTCTCCTTTGATTGGTTCACTTGGTACCCAATTTACCCACCTGATTCTACTTACCTACTTGATTTAACCAATGCAACTTGGGGTTCACTTATTTTTGCACCTGCACTAATTTATTTTAATTTAGCTTTTCTACTACACGCATTATTTCCTCTAAACCAACATATGGAATTGGTAAATATAAACCTGTTATATCAGATGAAAAAAAAAAGTGGTTTAGATTAAATAAAGATTTCATGGTAAAAACAAAAAAAAATCTATCTAAATATATATATATTTATATATTCCTGACTTGAAGGAATCTCTGAAACCACAGCATGTAATGGCTATGTAATGGCTTTAATCAGAAAGCAGCCGACTGAGGTAGAGCCCGGCTCTCCGGCCCTCTCTCCCCTCCGACTACGGATGGGACGAGGAATGTCATGACATTCCCATTCTCCCCAAATGAGCTTCCCATCCCGGGAGAAAAGGGCTGACGGCAGGTCTTAATAGAGTCAGAACTGACACACATAATGACACAGGCTGAACGATTTAAGAAATTACTAATTCGGGGCTGTTCTATAAAAATCCTTACGTTTCGTCTCTGTCATCTGTTTTACCGTCCATTCAGTTGGTAGAATTTACGGCCAAACTATAGGCTACCAATGCTGTCACAGCACCATAACACAGAAACCACACTGGCCGTGTGCGTGCGCCAACGTCATGCGAGCGTTGCAAAATTCTTTAACGCTCCCATTCTATTCAATAATTTAATCCACACCATTTGCGAGCGTCTGCAAGCACCTGTTTTCCTCCACATCTGAAATAGAAACTGATTCTATTTGAGAAGCTACACTCCAAGCAATATTTTGCAAGTCCCGCCTCTCCCATCTGTTCATTGGTTTTCACGACAGATTCAGAATCATACTTCCTGCAAACAAAAATAAACCAACGTGGGTAGGTGGTAAAAGCACGATGGACGAGGAGTCGCTAATAATAAAGCTATAGAAACACATTTTCCTCTTCAAGTCAGGCTTTCAAATACTACAAAATGAAAAAAACGTTATAACCCAAGTAGGGGTACCTCATAATGACCAGGGGCACAGCATCTGAAAGTAGCAGCAACTCCTCCAGAAGGCGAGACAGAGTGCTCAATTTAAATGCACGTTTGAACTTGTCTGACGTTGTTATTTTAAGGCCGAAGTTGTCTAGGGTCTCCTTTGGAGAGTTCAGATGCAAAACTTTCCTCTTTCATAATGGACCATTTCATTGTCTTAAGTTAAAACATGTTTTGTTTTGTGTTGTCCAGGTGTGTAGTGCTATTTCTGTGTGTGCCTGGTCCGCTCACCCAAAATAAATGTTAAAATTCATGAATTGAATGAATATAAACCAGTGAAAAAAGCACACTACCCTCCCCTATGCAAAATAGAAAATCCACACAACCCACTCCCCTCCGCCATTTTGGACCACCCCTCCCTCCAGTTATTATCGATCGGACTCTTAGCCCACTCTGTTTCCTTGTGTGCGCACCCTGCAGTTCCATGATTTATGAACTGGGAAAATGCCTCATTCTAAACTTTAACTTGAGTGAATGAATAAGAATTGTTTTGACGCACAACTGCACAACACTGCTCCCTCTCTGTATTTAAAATAAGTAAAGAAAGATTAGTGACTGAGGACAATGGATAATATCCAAAGATTAGGAGCCTATTTCTGTCCTGGGGCCGAATTGTGTGGTGTAAATAATAGGTATTGAATGGTTTTTATTGGTCTGTTGGCATGCCAACAGATGGTAAACAAGGCAGCAGAAAAACAAAAGAGGCTCCTGTACACGTGGCTAGTCAATGTGTAACATGGTTGAGTGTGCCCTATGCTATACACTATGCTACATTAAGTGCTAACCTGCTCTGGGTGTGGTGCTGCTTCTGACCACTGCTAGCCTTACTTGGGGCTTTCGCTAATTGAATGACTGGCTTTGCCAGTCATGCTAGGCTAAGGAACATTAACTTTTGAGAGACCAGGCTAGATCTTTATTGGATGATAATGCTGACACATGCTATAATACAAGGATAATGGTGTATGCTCTTTGGCCTATTGCCACTTCTGTACTGTAGAACAATGTCCAACTACCCTCAATTATTTTTTTTCCACACAATCTTATCCTTGGTAACAGGAGACTTGAAGCAGCTTTTTTCTAAATTGTTTTGTTGTCTTCTAAACACACACACACACACACACTCCTAATATGCATTGAAAGGGTGTCAGAATACATGAAATAAACTACAGTATTTCAGGTAAAGAGTTACCTCATCCTTTTTATCAAAACTGATATTTCTCAACTTGCGTCTATTGGGTTTGAGACAGATATAGAAGTGTGGAGTGTGTATCATCGTCTGGTGTTGCTTGACACCACTATCTCTCCGAGACGTTCACTTCCTCTAACGCCTGTGTGTGAGGAGCCTGTTGTCATGTGAAACTGTGTCTGACAGAGCACTCTCTCAGCTCTTCCCCATAAGGAGTGGCATCCACACACGCACACACACATACAGTTATACAGTTCACACACATACGCTATATTCACTTGCTGGACAAATGCACATGTACAAATAAACCCTAATGTAAATTCACTCAATCAAATTCAGTTACAGTACCTTATTACATGTTTTGGACATGCAAAAAAGTGATAACGTATGGGGTCCTGTTAGAGCTCTAAATCTCAGTCAACATGTTCTGATAACCAGGCGAGAGTCATAAGAGGAGCTACAGTACATCACCATCAGCATTGTGTGTGTGTGTGTGTGTGTGTGTGTGTGTGTGTGTGTGTGTGTGTGTGTGTGTGTGTATGTCCTCCAGTGAAGGCGACCACTAATGAGGGCCTAGCAGAGTGACCCTGTGGTCTGTCGAGCGGGCCAATGTTCTGTGGCTGCAGAAGGTCTCACACACACCCACACACACACACACACACACACACACACACACACACACACACACACACACACACACACACACACACACACACACACACACTCTTATCAAGGAGCAGCAACATTGTGTGTATGCACATGTGTGTGTGAGTGTGTGTGTCATGTCCACCACCCCCTCATTACCCTCCCCCCCAATAGTGAAAAACAGCCCTCCAGCCTCAGTCCTACCCCAAACCCATATGGACCTACCATTAAGAGGCCTCCATCACACAACCGGACTGGCATTCAGTACACTACTAAGTATGGAGAGCATTCTCAAGCAAGTGAATCATAGTCAGTAATGCTGTGACCCTTTGAAAAGGAGAGTACTTTAGGGTGTGGGAGAGAGACATAGAATTCCATTCACTCTAAAGACAATATGGCCTACGGCCGTACCTTAAACACATTACAATGTCAGTGGTGACAAGGAGTGACTAAGCACTGTCTGGTGTAACTGGTGGAAAGGTAAACAGGCAGGTCATGTGATGAAGACACACACACATTTGTACACGTCATAGACAGGTTTAGGGAATAGGAGGAACTTCTTACTACACTTCACTGCACACACTCACACACACACACACACACACACACACACACACACACACACACACACACACACACACACACACACACACACATACACACACACACACACTCCGCGGGGGACAGTAAAAGAAACCCAGGCTGTTATTCTAGTGGAGTCTGGCTGGTTGACCGTGTAATCTCCAGGGCGGAGTACATATTGGGTTTCCAGGCATTCATTTTTTTGTTTTTGTTTTGTGATCTTGCTAAAAAGAGAGAGAAGACAAAAACACACAGGGTTGTTTTTTTCTCAGCCTGCTGCATTGTTAATGAGATGTAATGCAGTGTAATACTGTACAAGTGGTGGTTAACCTCTAAGGTCTGGGATTAAATGGTGTGTGTGCGTGTGTGTGTGTGTGTGTGTGTGTGTGTGTGTGTGTGTGTGTGTGTGTGTAAACGCATTTGTGCGTGAGTGTATGTCTGGGCTCTCGAGAGCTCCGGGGAAAAACTAAAAAGTGACTCCTCTCAGACCACGCCTAGCCTGCATTTGTTTACAGCGTTGAAGCAATGTAGCATGAATACTGCATATGATCTCACACCTTGTGCTTGGGACCTGATAACATCTGTAATTAGACAGTAACATAGATAAGGATGTATTGTATGTCAGCCCTGTCATTATCAAATGCTTTGGTCTTATCATGCTGGTAAACATATCATTACATCAACAAAGACACATGTTAGAAATATATTTAACATGACAGTTACAGACAGTTACAAACATTATCATTATTTAACAAAGGTTGATCTCTTGTAAAAAGTTAAAAAATAAAATAAAAAAAATGTACACACACATACAACTCACACAATACAAAACACAGTAAAATATGAGACATTTACTACCGTGAAGAGCAATCATGTTCTACTAGGCCTACTGCCAGTGTACAGGGCTACTCTCATCTCCATAACAACTGTCCAAACTTGCATGAGTGCTACCAGGGCTGGAGGAGGTAGTATCAGGAGGACAGACACACACGCACGCACACACACACACACACACACACCGCAGACAGACAGACACACGCACACACACACACATGCACGCACACACACACACACACACACACACACACACACACACATACACACAGCACCTGCACTCCCACAGAGGTCCGAGCGACAGGACAGCCCAGCCCCCATCGCCTTCCTCTCCCTCCCCCAACCAGGCCCTGTCAGCGGGGAGGGAGGGAAGAAGGAGGGAGGGGAGTGATTTAAAGTCTTCTCTCCTGGGTGAGGGCAGCTGGCAGGGCCTGTGGAGGAGGTGGGAGTACAGGCAGAGGAGTGAGTGATGGAGGGAGGGAGGAGCGGGTTGGAGGGGGACAGAGGGAGGGGGGAGCTCTCCAGCTGAGGCAGCAGATCCCTACTAGAGGCCCTGTGCCAATGTCAAGGTGTTGAGTGAGTGGAGGGAGGGAGGAAGGGAGGGAGCGGAGCTCCAGACAACCCAGCACAGCACACAACAACAGCAGCCTGGCCTCTCACTACAGTAGAGTCCTGTCTTAAAGCCACAGAGGAATGCGAGTGCACCCCCCCCCCCTCCCCCCCAATGTACACAAAGCCTAAAATACACAATGCCTTAATACAGAAAAAACATGCAGAAACTTTGTGACACAGTGTGCACTCAGACCTTCTAGGAAAGCAAGGTCTTGTTACTCACAAGGGTGAGAATTTTCTTCTTGTCAGCTGAGAATGACAAGCAGGCAGGCAGGCAGGCTGGCAAGCAGGCAGCCCCATAGGCCAATTCCTCCATCAGTCAGAATAGCTCTTTTGTGCTGTTATTGCTGAGATGGCCCTTGACCCCCAGACGCTCCCTGTTTGGCCACTGTGGACTGGTGGGAATGACCCCTGGGCAACACTGGCCTCACCCTGAGCTCTTCTCACACCACTCTGTGTGTGAACTCATTGACCTCCAACACCAGCGATTGCAAATGCTACACACTCAAAGGAAACGTACTATGAGACTGCATGGCACATATATTTGCATTGGAAAAATCTATCTCTCTTATTTAAATGGGTAGAGAATTCACACACTGCCTCTACTACCAGTCTATTGGCTTGGTTGTATGACTAGACCTAGGCCTACAGTTCTTTTCTATCCATTTTATGACATTTGCGGAGTGGGAACTGAATCTTGTTTGCAGTAGAGAGTTCATTTGTCCATAAACATAAGAGATGTGTCACACTTCATTTCTTCCTATCGGGTATCATTAGGCCTGGAGGAACAGAAACCCCCCACCCCAGCCCCATTTGACTCATGCCCATAAAATCATTACTCATTAGCGAGAAACATTGTGCTACCATACAATGGAATAATAAAAAGCTTGTTAAAAGCATAGAAGCTGACACCATAAAAAGTCAATTGGAAAAAAGGGCTTTCTGATGCTTGGGCATTTTGTATGGGATGGAAATACAGAAATAGAAGAAGTAGAGAGAAAGGCAGCATGGTTTAGTATGGGTATGTAGGAGTGCCCTCACTACCACACAGCCTCAGGGTCCTTCTGTCTGGGCAGAGCTCTCCAGTGGGCAATGTCTTGAACCACAAGTGGCCCAGTCAACTCTTTACACATCCATAAACGCGCCTGCATTGGTAACAGGTAGTTAAAATAATTCCATGATCTGAGGGGGGCTTGCCTTCTGTATTGCCATGTTGGAGTCAGGAGTGCTGGCATCAATGGTATAGGTGAGACACGCACGCACGCACACACGCACACCAGAAAAACTCCTGCCGTGATGGAAAAAATACCCAAGGTAGTTATAGGCTTAGCAAGCGAATGTTTTTCGATCTTTAGTGTGCCTTACGTAAGCTAAATGCATGTTTCGCTCATCATAGTTCTTTATAAAAGGAGATTTATAGCTTTTTATGGGTTTGCGTAAGGCGAGTTAAAAGACTGACACACACTTGTAACACGTACACCCTGTATACTGTATGCTGAATGTACCCTAGTCACAGCTAGTTAACAATGACATTCACACTCATGGCCTGTGTAGTCATTTCCACAGCTAGGTATTAATGGTTCACATTTTATCCTCCTGTGTAGTAGACTGATTTAACTGATTTAATAGGGCTCGAAAGCGGGGTGGCACCAAGGGTACTTAGTGCTGAGTGTCAGAAACACTATGGGACAAATAAACACAGGCCTCTATTTCATTCTCAGCATACTGACCCCTTCATAACCTTTTTACAAATCCCCCCCCCCCCCCCCCCCCCTCCACTTCTCTACTACTTGGACCAGTCTGCATATAGGAGTAACAAGGGTATGAGGAACCAGCAGGGGGGTTCAGACTGAGACAATAAAATATATATGTAAAAATATAAACTGGAGGGCCTTGCTAAGCTTCGGGCAATTAAAAGGGAAATGTAGCGTGGAGGGTATTTACGTCCGAGAAGCAGGCCCCACAGCGGGTGCTTACTGTAGAAAGACGGAGAGAGAGGAGAGGAGAGTGAACTATGGGAGAAAGGGAAGGGAAAAAAACGAGTAGCCTAGACGTGAGACAGTGGCCGACCCGTACAGATGATTTAGATGCTGTGAGTGAGATTGCAGAGCTGTGCTCCTCAGGGCATGGGAGCAGAGAGAGAGACTAGCAGACTATAGCGGCAGCACAGACTGGCCGTCTCTGAGAATGCGGTGAAGACCCAGTCCGCAGTGAAATTAGAGAGTGGCGCTCGCTCGCCCGCTTGGAGACACAGAGAGAGAGAGAGAGAGAGAGAGAGAGAAAGAGAGAGAGTGTCTGGAACCTGCCACAGACTGCATCCCAAGCACACTGCCTTTGATTTACTGGGCTACTGCAGTAGAAAGTACACCCGTGTTTCCTCTGTCATTGAATAGGCGGGCTGCCCCCCCCAGTCTACAATCACCAGTGACATAAAGAACCTGGGGCGTTACAGGATTTGATCGAACTAGATAACCTTAGAGAAGTGTGTGTGTGTATGTGTGCATGTGGATGCCTGCAAACATATGTGCTGGGCTAGTCTAGACATGCCAGGGTTATAGCCCCTGAAGCCTCTGTGTTAGAGGCTTGTCTGCAGTGCATAGCAGCGCGGTACAGCTACAGCTCAGTACAGTACAGTCGAGTGTGTGGCCGTGGCTGGCGGACGGCTTCCTCTGCCAAGTTTCCTCTCTTTGTTTAGTCCATGCTGGTCAGTCTGGCTCCCTGGCCAGCACTGCAGCCAAACACACATATATCAACACACAGCCTCTAACAACAGGGCCAGGGTGCTCTCAGGGCAGCCCTGCCGCCAGCCCCCTGAGTGGCAATGGGGGAGAGGAGAGACGGTAAGCGGGGGGGGGGGGGGGGGGGGGGTAACTCTGACAGAGGACTGAACTTTAACCACAAGCGGGGAGGGCAGGGTGGATGATCGAGACCGCTTTAAGGGGAGTACTTAAGTAAGGGGAGTACTAGTGGGTACACCTAACCGCACACATACTCAAAGTCTGTTGGATCCAGCAGCACCATAGAAACTACATGTGTATACCTCAATAGAGTTTAATTTAGATCTGGATAAAAGCTCAGGCTTTTCCACCACTAGACAATCTCTCCTATCCCATCCTCCCTGATGTGGAGGTAATGGTAATGACTCTGTTCCTGTTAGGTAGTAGAGTGAGTTATGTTGTTGTGGATGTGCCCTGCGGTGAGATTGAGAGAGGCCTGAGCCGGATGGAATACAGTGGTGTGTGTGTGTGTGTGTGTGTGTGTGTGTGTGTGTGTGTGTGTGTGTGTGTGTGTGTGTGTGTGTGTGTGTGTGTGTGTGTGTGTGTGTATGTGTGTGTGTTTACCAGGTCCCCGTCACCAGGGCCAGCAGCCACGACCAGTCTAAACACACACGGCTGGCCCTGTTTGGGGATGGAGGGACTAAATGCATTACAGATGGACTTCTCACAAACACAGCACACAGAGCTGGGACTGAAGTATTCCTAGTATTCAGCCTTGGTGTAATTTACAGCATACTTATCTAATTAAGATGTTATTAGTGGAAAAGAACACATTCTTCTGTACGCCTTGTACTAATATGTACGATGCATGTGATATATTTGCATTAATATAGTGCACAGCGGCTAACCACAGCCCATGATTTATGGCCCATATACTTTGAGTAACGCAAATAATGATGTCCCATACAGACACCTTACTGGGCATGTCTGGAGGGTGCATTAGGGGCTGGGTTTATATACTGAAGCCTGCTGAGGTTTGTGTCCTTACCTAGTGTCTTTAGAAACACAAATGAACTTCTAATCAAATGACCTAATAGTGTTGCTAGTGCGTGCTTTGAGTGTTTTTCCATGACAAGGAGGATTAACAATATGTAGTCTACGGACATGTAGTCTACAGATTTCAGTATAAGCATCCACAGTGGTTCTTAGGGCTTGTTCTGAACCCTTTAGTTGGTGCTCACGGTCCAAGCTTGTTGTTTCTGTATTTTTCATTGACGCATTTGACACGTCATGAACTGCCATGCATCTTTGTTCCCTAATCACGGCAGGAGAATTCTAGTCAGCGAACTGCCTCTTCCTTTTCCTTGTGTGTGTGTGCTGTTTTGTCTCTATGGTATAAATCACTGTCTAACCCTGTACAAAACCCAGGGAATTAAGAGAATATTACTCACCGTTGTGCCACTCAGACGCTTCAAAACCTTCAGCCGGGAAAAGATAAATGCACATAGAACTGACATGCTGACAAAACAGGGACAAGGAGAACTCTGGCCCTTCACAGCTCATTGTGTGTGTGTGTGTGTGTGTGTGTGTGTGTGTGTGTGTGTGTGTGTGTGTGTGTGTGTGTGTGTGTGTGTGTGTGTCTATGTCTGTGTGTGAGATAGAGTGTGACTGTGACTGTGTGTGTGTGTGTGTGTGTTTGTATAAGTGTGTGCGTGTTCGTGTTTTAATGCACGCGCATGTGTGTGTGTGTATTACAAATAGTGGATAGTGTGACGCATCCAAACACAAAAGTAGTGTGGTTGGAGACTGACCAAAAGTGAGCGTAAGCCAAGGGAGGACACACACACACAGACACACACACACAAACACACACACACACACACACACACACACACACACACACACACACACACACACACACACACACACACACACACACACACACTGACAGCCGTACACGCTGAGGCATTATACTTGATTAATAATTCCTCAGGGCTATTGGGAAAGTTCCTATTCATAGCTGCCATAACACGACTCTTCTCTCTCTGTGTGTTTGGGGTTTCTATTAGGAGTGACAAGTAAGTGATGCAACTCTGAGGTTTCTCTCTCTTTCTCTCTCCCTCTCTCTCCGTCTCTTAGTCTCTCTGTCTCTTTCTCTGAGGTTTCTCTCTCTCCACGCCCCCTCTCTCTTCCTCCGCTCTCCCCCCTCCTCTCTCTCTCTTTCTTTATCTGTCTAAGAACTACAAGCTCGGTTGGTCCAAAATGTTCTCTGCATGTTATAACACATAGAAAGTGTAATAAAATAACCATCCTATTCAAATGTTAATCAAGAATCTCTTTGTTGCTATCGCTAACAGTCAAGCCATGGGAATGTAGTAGTTTACATATAAACTCAAAACCCATTTTCCCCTGTTTGTTGATATGGATGACACTGAAGAGTAATTTCTCACTCATCAAGATCATATTTTGAGGGCAATAAAAATATTTAAAAAAATACTCTCTCAGCATAATAAAAGATGTCTCTGTGCAAGATCCACAGCTGCATGGTGAAGACACTGGGCCCCAGGAGAGTGAGTCAGTGTGAGAAGTGTGTCTGTCTGTCTGTCTTATCTGTGTGGGCAGGCTGGTTTAGACAAGGAGAGGGCCAAAACAATGAGACAGAACCTGGCTGGCAATGGAGCATAGTGGATACTCAGCGGAATGTGCCAAGGCGTGGAGGGTGGGTCAGTGGGTTCATCCACCTGTTACCCGAGGGGCACTGAAAGGACACCCCCTCCCCCCTCTCAGCTCAACAGGTGTGCTGGCCTTGGCCCCCATGGACCCATCAAAACAAGATGTGGAGATGGATTGGGGGTGATCACAGAAAAAACGCAATTATCGTAAAAGTTGCTTCGGGTATCGCATCGTTTTGCTGTTATTTATTTGGTTCTGCTGTTGAGAGATGGTCAGTGTTGGTAACGCATGACAAGTCATGCGAACACTTTCCATTTTCGAGGCAAGGAGGTGATTTTATCCACATTGAGGCTGCACCTTACAAAAGTGTGTTTCTACTGAACGTATCTACTCGTTAGGAACCTTCAGTGTCACTTAACATTTCTTGATAGTTGATAGGTTGATAGGTTGATTGTGACATGTGCAGAGGGGACAGAGAGTAGGAGGTTCTTCAATGTAGCAGGTTTATGTTACTAATCAGGAGATTGGAATCATAACATGTAGACTAAAACAAATGGGCCAGGACTCTATCTCCTAGAACTCCATATCTGGAGGCTTTCATGCTCACAAAGGTTGAAGTTTGGTTAATTTCACATATGTCCATAACAAAAGGGCTTAATAGCTGTACACTTTTACATAGAAAGTATGTACATTTAAGTGGACAAAACCTTATACACATGCAAGCACACATGCACACCCCACCACTCCACACACACACTTTCAGTTCCAGCTTACAGAGCCAGACCTTTATTAATGACAGGCTGGATAATAGTAACTGGGCAGACTCGGTGTTGCAAAAATCACAAAAACTAAAAACTAAAACGAAAATCTTTACTGGAGGTACTCACAGGAGATATAGGCAAATACATTGAATGAAACTCAAGACAGAGCAAAGAGCAACAGTAGGGCATGCTTAAATAGCAGGTAACAAATGAGGCACAGGTGTGGCCAATTAACTAAAGGAAACAATGAAAACAATAAGAGTCTATGTCGGCCTCTGGCAACGAGTGGAGGGAGCAGCAGGCTCAGGAGCATCCCTGACAGGTTTGGATACCTGGATGTATGACAGATTCTTGTGATCTGTCCAGACGATGAAAGGATGCTTGGAGCCCTCCAACCAGTGACTCCACTCCTCCAGAGCCAGTTTGACTGCTAACAGTTCTCTATTCCCAATATCATAGTTATTGTTAGCAGGGGTCAGACAATGGGAGAAGAAGGCACAGGGATGCAGCTTGTTGTCATTGGAATGCTGGGACAGGACAACTCCAACCCCCACATCAGACGAGAGAAGCTCAAAGGCACTGGACATCAGCGGGAGGGGTTAGCGGTTCTTCACAGTCATGTTGTTGAGACGATCAATGTCGATGCATGGGCAGAGACCTCCATCCTTCTTCCCCACGAAGAAGAAGCCAGCACCAGCAGGAGACGTGGAGGGACGGATGAAACCAGTATCAAGGGCATCATGGATTTATTACTCTATAGTAGCCGTCTCAGGAGCAGAGAGTGAGAAGATCCTTCCCCTGGGAGAACAGGAACCAGGAAGCAGGTCGATGCCGGGGAAGAGATGTGGCCCTGTTCTTACCGAAGACTTCAATCAGATCAGTGTATCCAGGGGGAACTTGGGACAATACGGTTGGGACTGGAGACTGGAGAGGCTGAGGAGAGGGTCTGGGGAAGAGGCAAGTAGCATGACAGATGGATCCCCATCAGATTACAGCATTTAGGAACCAGTCGATGTGTAGATTATGGCGGGTCAGCTAGGGATGGCTCAGAACCATTGGGACCTCAGGAGAGTGGATAAGGTGAAACTGGATGGTCTCTTGATGTTGGTCCTCCATACACAGACGTAGAGGGATGGTGAGATGATGAACCCTTCTGGAACCCAGGGGTCTTCTGTCCAGGGCAGTCTGTGACAGGATGGTTAAGGCTAGTCAGGGGAATTTTGAGTTGTTTAGCTAACCCAATGTCCAAAAAATTGCCAGCCGCTCCAGAGTCCAGGAAAGCCTTGAGAGTGTGGAGTTGTTCCTCCCAGGAGAGAGAGGCTGCCAACAGGACACCAGATCCAGTAGACTTGGAAGAGATGATAGGACTCACAGGTCTCCCTCTCCTGGGCGAGTCCGGCCTTTTTTCGACAGCTCAGGACAGGAAGAACAAAAATGGTCTGGTCCTCCACAGTAGAGGCAACATCTCTCTTTCATTCTGCGATTCCATTCAGGCTGAGAGAGTCGGGTACTCCCTAACTGCATGGGATCCTTGGCTGCAGACCGAGGTGGACTTGGAAAGACTCGTTGGCACTTGGGTGATGACGTCACGGCGACCGTTCAGGGATCAGGTAATGAGGAAGTTGCAGACCGGTGTTCTCGGCACCTCTCTCGGATGGGATTATCCACTCGAATGGACATGTCAACAAAGGAATATAATATAATATAACAGTCTCTCTGGATGCCGGGTAATCCTTGATATCTTTTGAGAGTCTGTGGCGAAATGCGGTGATGAGAGCCTCCGGATTCCACCTACTCTCTGCAGTGGGAAACATGGTAGCTTGTAATCCAAAAGCCAGCGGACACTGTGTTAGAAACCCCCGACATTTACCTGGGTTACCATTCTAGCGCTCTGGAGCAGGCAGCCGTAGGTCTCTGCTTCGCCGGGTAACAGGCTTGGGATGAACGGGTGGTGGTGGGTTCGTTGCTGATGCTGCCTGACCTTGGCTCTGCTGGATGGCCATGGTGAGAGCTTGCATGTTATCTTGATGACTTGCTGGAGAAGTTGTTCATGTCTACTTACTGTGACTCCTTGGCTTGCCAGAGCGGCATGTATTTGGTCCATTTCTGCTGGGTCCATGTCTTGGCTCTGTCTTGCTGTGACGTGGTACTGGGCAGACCCAAGCTCAGAAAACAGGCAGGACTCAGTGTTGCAAAAATGTAACGAATATCTTTACTATAGGTACTCACAGGGGATACAAGCAAATACATTGAGTGAAACTCAAGACAGAGCATAGAGTAGGGCATGGCTTAAATAGCAGGTAACAAATGAGGCACAGGTGTGGCCAATTAACTCAATCAAAACAATGAAAGCAATAAAAGAGTCTATATCGGCCTCTGGCGACCAGTGGAGGGAGCAGCAGGCTCAGGAGCATCCCTGACAATACTGGCCTACTGTCATCCTGTGAGACTTTACTGAGTGGAAAAATTTGGAATTTCGATGATTCCCAATGCTAGCCATCACAAACCATCACACATGCTGACAGTACACAGTGTGGTACTGCATCCGACGTGTGTGTGTGTGTATGTGCTTGTGCATGCGTGCCTGTGTGCATGCGTGCTTATGTGCTTATGTGTGTGTGTGTGGTGTGTGTGTGTGTGTGTGTGTGTGTGTGTTTGTGTTTGTGTTTGTGTGTGCCTGGGCATCAGCCTGGCATCACATGGTGCCCGCCCTGTGTCTGTACCACCCTGCCCAGACAAGGACACGCCTGGTTACAACACAGGCCCTGCATAACACAGCTGGTGCCTATTGGCCATGCCCTACTGCACATGCTTATTTTTCCCCTTTAGTTTGTAATGGCTTTTTAACCCTAATGTCCCTCCATGGAAACACAAACACATCCCATAATCATCACAA